>NC_058371.1:108884396-109184396 GCF_018350175.1 Felis catus
TAGTCTGAGATTGGTTCTAGCCTCCTGGGGAAAAAACAACTACAGATAATTTCTGGAGGAAGTTAACATCTGGAGGAAGATAACATTAAGTTTTCATTCTAAGTCTTCTAATATTTTTATAATTTTCTTTACCTAAAATATTTGGTATTAAATATAAAATATAAATTAAATGCACAATTTCTGGCATTAAAGAAGCAGGAGGCTAAACTGTGCCAAAACCAAGGAGATAAAACAGACAATAGAAATAAAGTTAGTGAGGGGCACCTGGGTGGCTCATTTGGTTAAGCATCTGACTTTGGATCAGGTCATGATCTCGCAGTTCATGAGTTCAAGTCCCTCCTTGGGGTCTATGCTGATAGCTCAGAGCCTAAAGCCTGCTTAAGATTCTGTGTCATCCTCTCTCTCTGCCCCTCCTGCTCACACCCCATCTCTCTCTCTCTAAAAAGTAAACATTAACAGAATTTTTAAAAAGAAGAAGTAAACTCAGTGAATTCGGATAATTGAATTAGCAAATGTACTTTCAAATAATTATCCTTAATATGTTCATAGATTATATATATATATGTGTGTGTGTATAAATACACATATATATGTATGCATACATATACATGTACATATACGCATATATATATATGTGTGTGTGTGGAGAATTTTGGCAAAGAACTACAATTATAAAAGAAATGACTAGGGACAAATTCAGGAACTAAAAAATACAATAACTAAAATTAGGAACTCAATGGATGGGTTAACAGTCAATTAGACACAACTGGAGAGAAAGTTATGAATTTCTAATGTAAATTAGAATGAAACTCTGAAGGGTCGCCTGGTTGGCTCAGTCGTTAAGTGTCCAACTTCAGTTTAGGTCATGATCTCTCAGTCTGTGAGTCTGAACCCTGTGTCAGGCTCTGTGCTGACAGCTCAGAGCCTGGAGATTACTTCTGATTCTGTCTCCCTTTCTCTTTGCCCCTCCCCTGCTTACACTGTGTCTCTCTCTCAAAAATAAATAAACATTAAAAAAAAATTAGAATGAAACACTGAAAATGAATTAGAAAGTGACAAAAGTTTAGAAAAATACAAGAGAAGGTAAAATAAATATATGATCCAGCAAGATTGATGGATACAAGGTCAATGAATGTACAAAAATCAGTTTTTAATTCCATATACAGAAAATGATTTCCATATACAGAAAATTATTTAAAAATTAACAATATTTGAAAACTATTAGGGACTTAACAGATTGGAAAAAATATGTGCAAGAAAATACTTAGAAAATAAAAAAATAGAAAGCAAAATGTTCAGAGAAATAAGAGAAAAATTAAGTAAGGAGATAAATATACTATATTCACGGATTGGAAGAATCAAAATTTGAAGTTGTTAATTCACTGCAGATTGACCTAGAGAGTCAATGCAATCTCAAGATTCTCAGCAAGTTTTTTTACATGGCATATGACTATGAAACTTATATAGAAATGTAAAAAGTCCAGAACATAGTAATATAACTTTAATAGTATTAATTCTTGATTTACATAAAGGTAGAACTGAAGTATGTAGTGCTGAAACAATTAGAATCTTGTCCCTACTTCACGTTATATATAAAAATCTATTACAGGTGGATTATAGATCTAAATGTGAAAGGCAAAATAAAGCTTTAAGATATCTAATTGACATATGAAGATACAAAAAGATGACCAACCCCATTAATATTCAGGAAAACAATTTTTTAAAACAATTAGATACAACTATACAAATTTTAAAATGGCAAAATTTTAAAAACTGATGATACCAAGATCTGGCATGAATATGAAGCAATAGGAATTCTTTTACACTGCTGATGGAAATATGAATTGGTACAACCATTTTGGAAAATGGAGTATCAGTATCTGTTAATGCCATTCATTCCACTTACAGATATATGCTAAGATATATATATATATATATATATATATATATATGTATATATATATATGTATATATATATATACACATACACATAAATACATATATATGTATGTATATATATGCACATGTGCACTAAAAGACACATGTGATCATGTATATAGCTGTCTTTCTTATATAAGTAAAAATTGGAAACAATCCAAATGTCCATCAGCAGATATATATATATATATATATATATATATATATATATATATATATTATGTTATATTAATATTATATACAACAGTTTTTAAAATGAAAAAATTACTTAGAAATGAAAACAAGAGGCGTGCCTGGGTGGCGCAGTCGGTTAAGCGTCCGACTTCAGCCAGGTCACGATCTGGCGGTCCGTGAGTTCGAGCCCCGCGTCAGGCTCTGGGCTGACAGCTCAGAGCCTGGAGCCTGTTTCCGATTCTGTGTCTCCCTCTCTCTCTGCCCCTCCCCCATTCATGCTCTGTCTCTCTCTGTCCCAAAAATAAATAAAAACGTTGAAAAAAAATAAAAAAAAAAAGAAATGAAAACAAGAATAAATAATGAATATAATATGGAGCAATAGAAGACAAACATACTATTGACTTACTTACAAAATATTCAAAACAAGAAAACAAAACTATGATGTTCAAAGTCAGATTATCAATTACTCTTTTGGGAGAAAGAAGAGGTTGTAATTGAGAGGGCCTATTGGGAGCTTCCAGTATTTTTGTAAAGTTCTACTTCTTAATCAGGGTGATGGCTACACAGATACTTTATTTGTGGTAATTTGAGTTATACACATTGTTCCATGCATTTCTATGTGTGTATTATACTTCATTAAAAATATCAAAAATGAAAAGAAAGAAAAGTGAAGGAATAAATTAATGCCAAAGAAATCTCTGTCAATTTTCATAAGTAAATTATAGTAAAATGAAACAATGAATAGTAGTAAAATAAATGATTGGAAATAAAGAAATGAAATTGTCATTATTTGCACATTTTATGATTTTCTGCAAAGAAAACCCAAAATAATTTATGAACAAATTACTAGAGATAATAACATTAATAAAATTGCTGAGTAACAAAATCAACATTTGATTAAAATATTTGACCTTAAGGGGCACCTGGGTGGCTCAGTCGGTTAAGTGTCCGACTTTGGCTTAGGTGGTGATCTCACGGTTGGTGAGTTGGAGCCCCACATCGGGATCCACACTGACAGTGCAGGGCCTGCTTGGGATTTTCTTTCGCTCCCTCTCTCTCTGCCCCTACCCCACTTGCACTCGTGCTTTCTCTCTCAAAAATAAATAAACTTTAATAACTAATTAATTAATATCTGACCTTAAGTAAATGTCACATTGTGCCTAGGTAACTTTACAATGCATTTAATAAGTACTCAAATATATATCGAACAAATAGATGAACTATATTATCAACAAAGCAGAGGCCACTTTTTCTAATTTCTACACTATAAAAGCATGTATTCATCTGCTTAATGATCACATTAAGTTATTAAAGGTTTTAAATGGGTTATTAGGACACAACACTGAATTTTACTATTTGACACTGAAATGTGGTTCCTCAAGGGCCCATTTCCACTCTGATAATCACTCGATGGAAACTTGATCATTTTAAAATGGCTTTAATAGCCTGGCATCCTAGTCAAGGTCTTTCATGTTTTTTAACTATTTCCTTGACAGGGTGAAACAAAGTGTAGTGAAAGGCAAGAGTGGAGTATGATGGATTCACAGTGCACTCCTCTTTGTGCAAAATTTGCATTGAGGTTGATGAACCACTTCTGAAACCATTTTCTCTTCTATCCAAACTATTTTTAACTTGCAATATTATTCTCATAATAGGTAGCCATCTTTATGGGTGTTGGTTGTATTCTTTTAGCTTTTCTGTACTGGAACAAATTTGCAGATAACTCTGTTACCTGGATGCAAACTCTGGGTGGCTAATTATTTTCTGCTAGCTAAAGAATTTCTTCCTGTCCCCTATAGTAACTACTTAGTTACAGTAACATCCTAGAGCCCTCTCAGTCCTTCTGCTGTTACATAGAGCTAAAACTCTGCCTATGGATGCAGAGGTAAACAATCCAAAATAGTGGATCAGAAGAATCTGCTTTTCTCTAGAAAACATTAATCTTATTTTGTAGTTCTTGTCATATTTGAAAAATCGTATTTCACAAAAGAAAGGGGTCTTTGGTATAATCTTGTTCCACTGATCCCAGATCAATAATTTTCATTATAATAATATATCTGAAGGTGACCTCTTTTGGTTCATCTTCATTGAGTGCATCATTTAGAACACCGAAGGCTGATTGTGTAACAAATAACATGCTGTCTCCTGTTGTGAATTAATAATTTGACTCCTCACTTTTGCCAGTTACCTTCAGAAAAACCAAATTGAATTTGAAACCCAGGGAACAGCAGAACCAATGACTTAGTTTTTCTCATTAATGATAGAATAACATGTTCTTGTGTTAGACAGTTCCATCTAAATCTCCACGCTTCATTCCCTCTCAGGCAAATCTGCTGAATCGAGTTAAGACTCTAGAAAGTGGCCTGAATTATGAAAGTCAGTGATGGCTCTTTCAGGCATGAGGAAGAAACAGGGAACCAGGAGCTAATATGCAGGGTCAAGATCTAATTTGAGTTGTTGATTTGGCAGAAAGATATGATGAGGAGTTTAATAGTCAACTTAGAGAAAATTTGTTCAGAGCTTTTATGACTAGACAGTTGTGAAAATCAAACATAACATGTATAAAAGAGATGACGTTTGTCTTCTCAGTATTTTACTGGACTCTCAAATGAAGAGTCTATTCTTTTTCAACAGTACAAAAACTGAATTCTTATTTTCATTTACACATTCCATTGATGTTTAACCACCAGGGGCCAACATACCACTATGGTAATTTTGTATTTATTTTTCCAAAAAAAATCATTCAATATAAATGCATGATAAAATAAAATCAGAAAACACAGACAAAAAATACAAATAATTCACCCCAAATATTTTATATGCAAGAACAATTTGGTATGTTCCCATTCTGTGTGTAGGGGGTAAAGGGTGTGGCATCTCTCCAGGAATAGCAGAACTGACTCCTTTAAAAAATCAATTGAGTCAGTTCAAGAGAATGTGTGTGTGTGTGTGTGTGTGTGTGGCAATTACAATTTAGGTTTATAAAAAGTGAAAGAAACTCACAATTAGATTATTCCCTTCAATATTGCAACTAGAAGAAAGCAACCTGTCCACCAACTTCTGGTTTCACTAGTGTGGCTGTCTACAGTGGTGATTTTGCCCAACCCTCATGCCACTATCTGCACTGATGGTTGACTTGATATTATGACTTCTCAATGCTCAAAATATTAATCACAGTACATATTTTCATCTGCTAAAGTACCATGTTAAAGGTTTCTTTTGTTGTCCAAGAAGGATGCATGATTGTAAAATTAAATTTTTAACAATATTTTGCCTTCATGCATCATGGGCAACTAACTTTTATTTATTCATTCAGTCACTTGTTAAAATATTTACTGAATGTCTACTATGTGCTAGACTCTGTTCCAGTTTTTTAAGGTTACAGGAGTAAACAAAACAGGAAGATTTCTGAAGATTGTAACTTTCAAAAATGCATAAAAATTCTTCTAGCTTTTAACATTCAAATAAAACTGAGACTGGCCTGAATTTATTCCTTTGAGTCCAAATACTCCTTGATTATTTTAAATCCTCATCATTTAAGTATTTAATTAGGAAGTAGGTCTCCTTTTCAATAACATATGAATGTTATTTCAATCGATAATTTTTTTCAAGAAAAAGATTTTCTTTTTCTTTTAAATGTTTATTTATATTTGAGACAGCGCACGAGAGACTGAGTGTGAGTAGGGGAGGGGCAAAGAGAGAGGGAGATACAGAATCCAAAGCAGGCTCCAGGCTCTGAGATGTCAGCACAGAAACCGACGGGGGGCTTGAACTCACAGACCATGAGATCATGACCTAAGTCAAAGTTGGACGCTTAACTGACTGAGCCACCCAGGCTCCCTGAAAGTGAATTTTTCTTAAATTATATACTTGATTATTGTTCCTGTTTCAAGTTTTCTGACTTGATTCTTCTTCAGAAATACCTGTGAATCATGAGATATGTCTCTTTTCTTTTTCTCACAGCTACCCTCTTCTCTTTGATAGCTTTCATGTTTTGTACTACTTAACTTTTTTCCTGCATTCTGGAATGGTTTATCACATTTGTTGGTTCTATTCTATGAATTATTAATTTCGCTCTTTTCTATATCCAATATGGATTTTAATTACTGTCATTAAAATTACATATTTAACCATGCTATAATTTTTCTCTAGCAAATACATTCCCTTTGAATCTCATATTATTTTTTTTTTTACTTCCTACCCCTCTTTTATAGAGAACATGCTTTAAAAAAAATCTACCAAAGAGTATCTAAAAATTTCTTTTAGTTTCTCTGATAGGTCATTTAGGAAGTCTGCATTGGTTCAGTTGCATTGGTTGTATGATATTCCCTTTATCTTGGTCTATAAAAACTGCTATAAGTCCAAGCATTTTGGTGGTTTTCTCATTTTTAGACCTGGTATTTTCTAATGGAATCATGAGTTGTCATTGAACTTCCCTACTCTCTGCCAGTTATAATCATGTCAAATCCCCTTTTATGATCTATAATTGGATGAAAGAATAGACTATAACCAAGACTGCCTTAGGCTGAAAAATTATTTTGTATATATAATATGCTATTTGTATTAATTCTTTCATATTTATTTAATAAGGAGATAGTACTTAAAAAGAAGTTTTATAAATCAAAACCATAATACTATTAAGAAACATTATAGCCGTTTCCACTTTGGCAGGTGAAGAATTGAATTACACGTTTCCATGTTACAACTAGAATTCTCCACGAAGCCCTAAATACACTGTTGTTACTGCTCTCTTGTTTTAATGTTCTTCATAGACTGGCATACTTTGTCATTGTATGGCTGACCTTACTATCTTATCCAACTCTGGCTACTGATAGCTGAGTGTTAACAGCATCCCATCTGGAGAGACCTTGAAATATCCTACTGCTTGTTCTCTGTAAAGCCAAACAGAGGAAATATGTGAAAAGCCATTACAATGCAAAACTCAGTGCTCTCAATCTTCTGTCTCTTGTTCTTAGAATAAAATGTACCCATTTTATTTGAAGACAATTTCTCACTCACCAATCAATATAGCCAGTCTACTCTAACTTGCCAATTATTGTTTAGACTCCTTCACCTACTTTTCCACGCTTATCACTATTGATCTTCCTCAAGAATCTCATTCTTTAGCAAAATTGTGATCTCTTAACTTCTCGACATTGCTTATTATTAGAGACAGTATAAACTGAGAATTGGGAAGAAAAGAGAACGTAACTACGTTAAAGAAAAAAATATTCAATGACACTTGTTAAGATGATAAGACATACTTTATTCAGGATGGCTGCAACAGATATAAGGAATACTGCAAAGGCATTTTACAGTGGAAGAGAGAAACTGGGCTCAACTCCAAATATATAGCAGGGGTGAGTGGGAATTTATAACTAACTTGTAGGGTGGGAGTCAGTAGGTGGAAAATTACTAAGAGGCAACATCATGGGTGATGGGAATTCTATCTGAACCTACCTAAAAGAATTTTTGCTGAAGACAGCCCAGGGTGATGACACATCACCGGTATGATGTTAGAGGATGAGGAATCTGGTCACATATTGAGGGTGATGTCAAGGGCGAAGGGTCCTGATTAAACTGACTTGGTAGGGTTCTTGCTAAAATTAGATCTTACATGGAAGTGGAAAAAGTTCAGAAAACTGACAAAAGTGTGGCCAAACAAAGAATCTTTGTCACCTACATGGTTATGCAACATACTTAAAAAAATCTTATTTTATTATATAATAATACCTTTTTTATTATAAGAAATTTTAGAAATGCAAATATTCTCACTTCCCAGAGAATACCACTCAAGATTTTGGTTACTCTCTCCACAACCACATAAAGAAATGTGACAAATAAAATACTTGAATTTTTTAAACCATTTAAAACTTGGTAATATTTTTTTCTTTTTGTACTATATAGAATAATTTTTTTCATAATCACATTAATACCTGCATAGTATTATATTTTATGAATGTGGCAACTTATTTGATCAATCTCCTTTTTTGAGGTAGTAACATTGCTTCCAAATTTCCAGTGTTATACATAATTCTGTGATCAGTATTTTTTTTTTTTTTGAGAGAGAGAGATCGCATGTGCGAGCAGGGGAGAGGCAGAGGAAGAGGGAGTCTCATGCAGACTCCATGCTGAGTGTGGAGTCCAATGTGGGGCCCCATCTCATGACTGTGAGATCATGAAATCAAGAGTTAGTGACTCAACTGACGAGCACCCAGGTGCCCCTGTGATCACTATTTTTAATTGACACACATAGTCTTTTAGGATAAATTCTTAAATGTATGCAAAATTTAAAAGCTCTGAATAAACACTGCTAAACTGATATGTATATGTATATGTATATATATGTATATGTATATATATATATATCCACACACATATATATATACATACACATATTTTATTAGAGAGACATAGAAAGAGAGAGAGAGAGAGGGTGAGCATGGTAGAGGGACAGAGGGAGAGAGAGAGAGAGAGAGAGAGAGAGAGAGAATCCTAAGCAGGCTCCATGCTCAGCAGAGCCCCATGTAGTGATTCAGCCAACAACCCTGGCATTGTGACCTGAGCCAAAATCAAGAGTCAGATGCTCAGCCCACTGAGACACCCAGGCATCTCCAAACTGCACTATTTGTTCAAAGACTGCAACATTGCTCTCACTAGCAACACTTTGAAAATATCTATTTCTCAATGCCCTTATCAACTTTAGGCTTCATGTATTATAATTCCTTTTATCTTTGTCAATCTGATAGCCTCCCCTCAAAAAGGATATGCTTGTTGATTTAATTTATATTCGTTTCATTAACTAAAAGGTTGAAACTTGTTCAACACTCTTGACTTTTTGTATGCTCTGCATTCTAAGGAAAGATTAAAAATTCAGGGAGAACTGACTCCTGGATAAGGGGACCTCAATGGGGATAAAATCTAAATGTTCTGTGGAGATTTGTCATGAAGATTTCCATACACCCTTAGACCTGCTTATATTGACTCTAGAAATAATGAAGAAATAAATGGTTACGAAATATCTCAGAGCATCCTGGGGAATTTCTCATTAAGTTCAATATCCACACAGTCTCTCTTCTCCTACTACTGTGATGCTATTCCTTCACTTTGGAGAGACTTGACTAACAACTCTGCCTTTCAAAGTCCTGTCCAGTGTTTAAGGTTTGTCTCATGTGTCACCTCGTTTACGAAATGAGTAATTCTAAATGGATGAGATCATTTTTCCGTGAATACTCAGAATACGTAATTTGTGTTTAGGTACTCTACTAGGTAGTGAAGAATATAATGATTTTAAAATGTAGTATTTTTCCTCAAGGAACTCATAACCTGGGTGTCACGTGCTGCTGGGTGTGATGCAAGACTGAAAGGACTACTCAGAGTCCAAATGGTTTGGAACAATGAGAGGCTGGGAGAGACTACACCAAGTAAAGCTCCCTTAAGCAAGAGAGGGCTGGGGGCAGCCCTGACCTGGGTAGCTCTCTTGTATTTTTTGCGGAGTGAACAATGGTACGTGGAAATGAAAGCAGAATAACAAGGTAATCAATCATATGAGACATACCATGACTCTAACTACATGACCATCTCACGTATACATTAGGAAACTCAGGAAGAATGCATGAGGCGAAGTAAGGGGTAAGCATGGGTTCAATACTCCTTAGTAACCTAAGCATTTCATTTTTGAAGGAAAAACATTTCTGCTGTTTTCAGTATGTCTTGGTTTTTCCTTGGTTGAGCAGCTATTGTGTGCAGCATGTGCTGCGTTCAGCACGCACTGCCCTTGTCTTACTTTATCTCTTTATATTCCCACACCTGGAGATCAGTAGAAATACAATTTCCCTTAGTTTTCTTTCCAGTTCTACATAATTAACCATTAAAAATTACGCCCATTTCCATGGTGTTTGAATTTTGTCAAAATGCTTTCACAAATATTGTCTTATTAAAATGAAACAATAATTATGTAAATTTAGAAAGACACTATCGCTCTTTTTAAATTTTTCTTAACATTTATTCATTTTTGAGAGACAGAGAGAGACAGAGTGTGAGCGGGGGAGAGGCTGAGAAAGAGGGAGACACAGAATCTGAAGCAGGATCCAGGCTCTGAGCTGTCAGCACAGGGCCCCATGTGGGGCTTGAACTCACGAACCAGGAAATCATGACCTGAGCTGAAGTCAGATGCTCAACTGACTGAGCCACCCAGGCGCCCCGACACTATTGCTCTTTAATCTTGTATCCTTTATAGATGAAAAACTTGAAGACCAAAAACGATAAATGCCTAGGTAAGAATAGATCTCAGGTGTTCTTTGTATTCTATCATGTGTCCTCTAAGAAGCTACAGGGGAGGCAAAAAAATCTTTTGAACCTCTTAGGGTCCTTGACTGGGTCTGAAAATCAAATTAACAAAATCCCGATGCGGATCTCCGAAGGAAAAGCGAGATGAGCCTGCCCCTCCCGCCTCTGTGCAACTTGCTGATCCTCCCCAGCTAATACGCCAGATCCCCAGCACCACAAGCTTGGCAGTGTGCAAGTAGCCCAGACAGGCGACATCACCCCACAGTGAATCCCGCCCCTAGGAGAGGGGAAGAGAAGGCACACACCAGTCTGACTGTGGCCCCACCCACCAGCTCCAGTTATACACCACAGCACAGGGGAAGTGCCCTGCAGTCCCCCACCACTCCAGGGACTAGCCAAAATGACGAAACGGAAGAATTCTTCTCAGAAAAACATCCAGGAAATAACAACAGCTAACAAACTGATCAAAAAGGATTTAAACAATATAACAGAAAGTGAATTTAGAATAATAGTCATAAAATTAATCGCTGGGCTTGAAAACAGTATAAAGGACAGCAGAGAATCTCTTGCTACAGAGATCAAGGGACTGAGAAACAGCCAGGAGGAGCTATAAAATGCTATCAATGAACTGCAAAATAAAATGGAGACAACTACGGCTCGGGTTGAAGAGGCAGAGGAGAGAACAGGTGAACTAGAAGATAAAATTATGGAAAAGGAAGAAGCTGAAAAAAAGAGAGATAAAAAAATCCAGGAGTATGAGCGGAAAATTAGAGAACTAAGTGATGCACTAAAGAGAAATAATATACGCATAATTGGTATTCCAGAGGAGAAAGAGAGAGGGAAAGGTGCTGAAGATGTACTTGAAGAAATAATAGCTGAGAATTTTCTGGATCTGGGGAAGGAAAAAGGCATTGAAATCCACGAGGCACAGAGAACTCCCTTCAGACGTAACTTGAATCGATCTTCTGCACGACATATCATAGTGAAACTGGCAAAATACAAGGATAAAGAGAAAATTCTGAAAGCAGCTAGAGATAAACGTGCTTTAACATATAAAGGGAGACCTATAAGACTCGTGATGGATCTCTCTACTGAAACTTGGCAGGCCAGAAAGGAATGGCAGGAGATCTTCAATGTGATGAACAGAAAAAATATGCAGCTGACAATCCTTTATCCAGCAAGTCTGTCATTTAGAATAGAAGGAGAGATAAAGGTCTTCCCAAGCAAAAACCACTAAACCAGCCCTACTAGCGATCCTAAGGGGGATCCTGTGAGACAAGGTACCAGAGATATTGCTACAAGCATGAAACCTACGGACATCACAATGACTCTAAACCCATATCTTTCTATAATAACACTGAATGTAAATGGACTAAATGCACCAACCAAAAGACATAGGGTATCAGAATGGATAAAGAAACAAGACCCATCTATTTGCTGTCTACAAGAGACTCATTTTAGACCTGAGGACACCTTCAGATTGAGAGTGAGGAGATGGAGAACTATTTATCATGCTACTGGAAGTCAAAAGAAAGCTAGAGTAGCCATACTTATATCAGACAAACTAGACTTTAAATTAAAGGCTGTAACAAGAGATGAAGAAGGGCATTATATAATAGTCACAGGGTCTATCCATCAAGAAGAGCTAACAATTATAAATGTCTATGTGCCGAATACAGGAGCCCCCAAATATATAAAACAATTACTCACAAACATAAGCAACCTTATTGATAAGAATGTGGTAATTGCAGGGGACTTTAACACTCCACTTACAGAAATGGATAGATCATCTAGACACACGGTCAATAAAGAAACAAGGGCCCTGAATGAGACATTGGATCAGATGGACTTGACAGATATATTTAGAACTCTGCATCCCAAAGCAACAGAATATACTTTCTTCTCGAGTGCACATGGAACCTTCTCCAAGATAGATCACATACTGGGTCACAAAACAGCCCTTCATAAGTATACAAGAATTGAGATCATACCATGCATACTTTCAGACCACAATGCTATGAAGCTTGAAATCAACCACAGGAAAAAGTCTGGAAAACCTCCAAAAGCATGGAGGTGAAAGAACACCCTACTAAAGAATGAATGGGTCAACCAGGCAATTAGAGAAGAAGTTTAAAAATATATGGAAACAAACGAAAATGAAAATACAACAATCCAAACGCTTTGGGATGCAGCGAAGGCAGTCCTGAGAGGAAAATACATCACAATCCAGGCCTATCTCAAGAAACAAGAAAAATCCCAAATACAAAATCTAGCAGCACACCTAAAGGAAATAGAAGCAGAACAGCAAAGACAGCCTAAACCCAGCAGAAGGAGAGAAATAATAAAGATCAGGTCAGAAATAAACAATATAGAATCTAAAAAAACTGTAGAGCAGATCAACGAAACCAAGAGTTGGTTTTTAGAAAAGATAAACAAAATTGACAAACCTCTAGCCAGGCTTCTCAAAAAGAAAAGGGAGATGACCCAAATAGATAATATCATGAATGAAAATGGAATTATTACAACCAATCCCTCAGAGATACAAACCATTATCAGGGAATACTATGAAAAATTATATGCCAACAAATTGGACAACCTGGAAGAAATGGACAAATTCCTAAACACCCACACTCTTCCAAAACTCAATCAGGAGGAAATAGAAAGCTTGAACAGACCCATAACCAGAGAAGAAATTGAATCAGTCATCAAAAATCTCCCAACAAATAAGAGTCTAGGACCAGATGGCTTCCCAGGGGAGTTCTACCAGACGTTTAAAGTAGAGATAATACCTATCCTTCTCAAGCTATTCCAAAAAATAGAAAGGGAAGGAAAACTTCCAGACTCATTCTATGAAGCCAGTATTACTTTGATTCCTAAACCAGACAGAGACCCAGTAAAAAAAGAGAACTTCAGGCCAATATCCCTGATGAATATGGATGCAAAAATTCTCAATAAGATACTAGCAAATCGAATTACACAGCATATGAAAAGAATTATTCACCATGATCAAGTGGGATTCATTCCTGGGATGCAGGGCTGGTTCAACATTCGCAAATCATATCAATGTGAAACATCACATTAATAAAAGAAAAGAGAAGAACCATATGATCCTGTCAATCGATGCAGAAAAGGCCTTTGACAAAATCCAGCAACGTTTCTTAATAAAAACCCTCGAGAAAGTCGGGATAGAAGGAACATACTTAAAGATCAGAAAAGCCATTTATGAAAAGCCCACAGCTAACATCATCCTCAATGGGGAAAAACTGAGAGCTTTTCCCCTGAGATCAGGAACACGACAGGGATGTCCACTCTCACCACTGTTGTTTAACATAGTGTTGGAAGTTCTAGCATCAGCAATCAGACATCAAAAGGAAATCAAAGGCATCCAAATTGGCAAAGATGAAGTTAAACTTTCACTTTTTGCAGATGACATGATCTTATACATGGAAAATACGACAGACTCCACCAGAAGTCTGCTAGAACTGATACATAAATTTAGCAAAGTTGCAGGATACAAAATCAATGTACAGAAATCAGTTGCATTCTTATACACTAACAATGAAGCAACAGAGAGACAAATAAAGAAACTGATCCCATTCACAATTGCACCAAGAAGCATAAAATACCTAGGAATAAATCTAACCAAAGATGTAAAAGATCTGTATGCTGAAAACTATAGAAAGCTTATGAAGGAAATTGAAGAAGATATAAAGAAATAGAAAAACATTCCGTGCTCATGGATTGGAAGAGTAAATATTGTCAAAATGTCAATACTACCGAAAGCTATCTACACATTCAATGCAATCCCAATCAAAATTGCACCAGCATTCTTCTCTAAACTAGAACAAGCAATCCTAAAATTCATATGGAACCACAAAAGGCCCTGAATAGCCAAAGTAATTTTGAAGAAGAAGACCAAAGCGGGAGGCATCACAATCCCAGACTTTAGCCTCTACTACAAAGCTGTAATCATCAAGACAGCATGGTATTGGCACAAAAACAGACACATAGACCAATGGAATAGAATAGAAACCCCAGAACTAGACCCACAAATGTATGGCCAACTAATCTTTGACAAAGCAGGAAAGAATATCCAATGGAAAAAAGACAGTCTCTTTAACAAATGGTGCTGGGAGAACTGGACAGCAACATGCAGAAGGTTGAAACTAGACCACTTTCTCACACCATTCACAAAAATAAACTCAAAATGGATAAAGGACCTGAATGTGAGACAGGAAACCATCAAAACCCTAGATGAGAATGCAGGAAAAGACCTCTCTGACCTCAGCCGCAGCAATTTCTTACTTGACACATCCCCAAAGGCAAGGGAATTAAAAGCAAAACTGAACTACTGGGACCTTATGAAGATAAAAAGCTTCTGCACAGCAAAGGAAACAACCAACAAAACTAAAAGGCAACCAACGGAATGGGAAAAGATATTTGCAAATGACATATCGGACAAAGGGCTAGTATTCAAAATCTATAAAGAACTCACCCAACTCCACACCCGAAAAACAAATAACCCAGTGAAGAAATGGGCAGAAAACATGAATAGACACTTCTCTAAAGAAGACATCTGGATGGCCAACAGGCACATGAAAAGATGC
The DNA here is from genome assembly GCF_018350175.1 of Felis catus. NCBI lineage: Eukaryota > Metazoa > Chordata > Mammalia > Carnivora > Felidae > Felis > Felis catus. The sequence continues at coordinate 108,899,405 of NC_058371.1, forward strand.
TCAACACCGCTCCTCATCAGGGAAATACAAATCAAAACCACACTCAGATATCACCTCACGCCAGTCAGGTGGCCAAAATGAACAAATCAGGAGACTATAGATGCTGGTGAGGATGTGGAGAAACGGGAACCCTCTTCACTGTTGGTGGGAATGCAAACTGGTGCAGCCACTCTGGAAAACAGTGTGGATGTTCCTCAAAAAATTAAAAATAGACCTACCTTATGACCCAGCAATAGCACTGCTAGGAATTTACCCAAAGGATACAGGAGCACTGATGCATAGGGGCACTTGTACCCCAATGTTTATAGTAGCACTCTCAACAGTAGGCAAATTATGGAAAGAGCTGAAATGTCCATCAACTGATTAGTGGATAAAGAAATTGTGGTTTATATACACAATGGAGTACTACGTGGCAATGAGAAAGAATGAAATATGGCCCTTTGTAGCAACATGGATGGAACTGGAGAGTGTGATGCTAAGTGAAATAAGTCATATGGTTTCACTCTTATGTGGATCCTGAGAAACTTAACAGAAACCCATGGGGGAAGGGAAGGAAGAAAAAAAAGAGGTTAGAGTGGGAGAGAGCCAAAGCATAAGAGGCTCTTAAAAACTGAGAACAAACTGAGGGTTGATGGGGGGTAGGAGGGATGGGAGGGTGGGTGATGGGTATTGAGGAAGGCACCTTTTGGGATGAGCACTGGGTGTTGTATGGAAACCAATTTGACAATAAACTTCATATATTGGAAAAAAATAATATCTGCATTTAAAATAAGCTTGGTTTATTATAATGCAGAACCTCAAATGTTTACTCAAACTTATTTTTTATTATATGTTTTCCAATATGTGATCTAAAAAGTGGTTCAAATAAAGTCCAGCAGAAAGCTACTTTAGGGAACAAATCCAACTATATTACAAGTTAAATTAATAGATATTAAAGAAATTATGGATCTGTTTCATTATATCTTGCTTTCTTTTAATTCAGATTTTAAATAAGAAAAACATGTAACATTATTTTTAGTCACTGTCGATGCAGTGATGCAGGAGGCATTGAAACAAAGCTAGAAAGTCTTATTTGGCAGGCTCTAAGATAGAGTTGGAGGTACAACTTCATGGGGCAAAAGATTATAGCAGAGACAAACAATAGACACCTGGAAGAAAAAGATGGGAAGAGAACGTCTTTGGGAAATTAGGGTACCCCAAAATACATAATTTTATTATGTAATTTAGCAGGCCACACACAGGTCCAGGGTAAGATGCATGCTCAGAAAAGATCTGAGAACACCCTAAGTAAACTTGTACCTTGGACTGATGTTTACTCAGAACAAGCAAGAAATGAAGGCAAAGGCAGAGTTATACGTGGGCTGGAGAAGCTTTAAGGAGTGCCACAACATAGAGCCAATCTGCAGAGACTGGGGAAATTGTGTTTTTTATGTTTTTTGTTTTTGTTTTTGTTGTTAGGGGGATTTGTTTCCTTTCCTTTCTCTGTCTTTTTTTTCCCCTTCTCTTCCCTTCCCTTCTCTTCCATTCCCTTCTTTCCCACCCTTTCCTTCCCCTTCCCTTTCCCTTAAAGTATTTTTTGTGTGTGTGTGAGAATGGGGATACAGGCATCCAACAAAACTTCTGTCAAAACACTAGCTGACTACAAGTTTAAGGAACAGAAACTTCAGAGACCATATGGGATAAAAAACAGTTTAAAAAACAAAACTATTTTGAGGGGCACCTGGGTGGCTCAGTTGGTTAAGCCTCCAACTTTGGCTCAGGTCATGATCTCTGGGTTGGTGGGTTCGAGCCCCATGTTGGGCTCTGTGTTGACAGCTTAGAGCCTGGAGCCTGCTTCCAATTATGTGTCTCCCTCTCTCTTTACCCCTTCCTTGCTCATGCTCTCTCTCTCAAAAATAAATATTTAAAAAGCCTAAAGAAACAACTATTTTACAAAAATAGTTCAGAAAATTCACTAAGTAAACAACTACAATGTGAAGGAAACAATGAAAATAAAAAACCCTGAGGGGGATGGAAAATATGGGTTTCATATTTACCACGTTACATATTCAAATGTTCAGCTTTCAACAATAACAACAACAACAGAAATTGTGAAGCATACAAAGAAACAAGGAAGTATGTACCATCTGTAGGAAAAATTACCAGAATGATCATAGAGGAAGCACAGAATTAAAATTATTAGAAAATGCTTTAAATCAACAGTCTTAAAGATGCTCAAATTGCTGAAGGAAGCTGTGAGATCAATGAAACCAGGAGAAAGACTCAACAAAAAAGATTATCAATATAGAAATTATAAAATGAACCAAACAAATTCTGGAGCTTACAGCACAGTAAGCTTACAGCACACTATAATAAAAATTCATCAGTGTTTCAATAGCTCATTTGAATAGGCAGAGGGGAAGAAAATCAATGAACTTAAAGGTAGGCCAACTGCAATTATCTGAGGAATAGAAAGAAAAGAGAAAAAGAATGAAGAAAAATGCACATTAAGAACTGTGTGACATCAAGCTTACCAACATACACATAATGGGCAAGCCAGAGGGCAGGAGATAGAGAATAGATCAGAAAGAGTATTTAAAGAACTAATGGTTGAAAAGTTCCCAAATTTGATAAAAGAAATGGATCTACATATTCAAGAAGCTCAGCAAATCTAAGACAGATAAATGCAGAGATCTGCACTGAAATAAATTATAACCAGTGTCAAAAGATCAAGATGAAGAAAAAATTTAAAAAATTTTTAATGTTTATTTATTTTTGAGAGAGAGAGAAAAACAGAGTGCAAGCAAGGAAAGGAGGGAAGAGAGAGGGGGGAGACACAGGATCAGAAACAGGCTGCAGGCTGTGTGCTTAACAATGCAGATGAGGCGGGGCTCAAACTCAAGAACTGCGAGATCATGATCTGAGCTGAAGTTGGAGGCTTAATTGACTGAGACACCCAGGTGCCCCAAAGAAAATAATTTTGAAACCAGCAGAAGAAACATCTCATCATAAACAAGGAATTCTTCATAAGATTAACAGATAAATACAAATAGAGAACAGAAAAACAGCAAAGAGAACCAACATCCAAAACTTGGTGTTTTGAAAAGATCAACAAAATTGACAAAATTTAGCTAAATTGACAAAGAGAGAAGAGTCAAATTATTAAAATCAGATATGAAAGTAGGGGTATTGCCACTGATCATACAGGAGTAAGAATTATAAGAGAATATTATGAACATTTGTATGCCAACAAATGAGATAGCCTTGATGAAATGGACAAAGTTTTACAAACATACAAACCGTCAAAAGTGATACAAATCTAAACACTCAATAACAAATAACAAGAATCAGTGATCAAAAAACTTTCCAACAAAAAAAGCCCAGGACCAGATAGAGTTTACTAGTGAAGCTACCAATCATTTAAAAAATTAACAATAGTCCTACCCAATGTTTTCTAAAAACAGAAGAGAGAATATGCCCTAACTCATTTTGTGAGGCCAGCATTACCCTGACACTAAAGCCAGGCAAAGACACCATAAGGAAAGAAAAACTATAGACAAATACCTGTTATGAATATTCATAATAGGATTCATAAAATACTATTCTCAACAAAATACTAGCAAACTGAGCAAACTGAATCCAACAGCATTGTTAAAAGCATTATGTAATATGACCAAGGGGGATTTTATCTCAGGAAAGCAAAAGTAGTTCAACATGATAAGTCAACCAATGCAAGCATCAATATTAATATAATGAAGAAAAAACAACATTATCATCTTGATGCAGAAAAAGCACTTGATAGAATCTAACAGTCCTTTCAAAATAAAATACACTTAAGCAAGAGTAAAAAGGAACTTTCTCAATATGTTAAAGGGCATCACTTATGAAAAGCACACAGCTAACATCATACTTACTGATGAAAGACCAAGAGTCTTCCCACTAAGATCAAGACAAGTATGCCTGCTTTTACCACTTCTATTCAAAATTGTACTACAAGTTTTAATCAGACTAATCATGTAAGAAAAGGAAATAAAAGGTAGCCAAATTGGTGTAACTATCTCTATTCACAGATAACATAATCTTATACATAGCATATTCTAAAGAATCCACATAAATGTGTAAACACAAAAACTGTTAGAGTTTATAAGTGAACTTACTAAAGTTGCTCCAAGTTATTTGTATTTCTATAAACTAGTAATGAACAATCTTGACGTAAATTTTAAAAACAATTCCATTTCCAATAGCACAAAAAAGAATAAAATATCTAGGGATAAATTTCACTAAGCAAGTACAAGTCTTGTACACTGAAAATTATAAAACATTGCTGAAAGAAATTAAAGACATGGACAATAAATAAATAAATAAACAAACAAATAAATGGACCCCTGTGTTCTTGGACTATAAGAGTTAATATTGTTAATATGGTAATATTTCCTAAGCAACCTATAGATTCCATGCAATCCTTGTTAAAATACCAGTGGCTTTTCTTTACAGAAATGGAAAAGCTTATCCTCAAATTTCTATAGAGGTGCAAGGGGCTTTATATAGCCAAAACCATCTTAAAAAAGAAAAAAGTTGGAGGGGGGGGGGTCACACTTCTGATTTCAAAACTTACTACAAAGCTACAGTGATCAAAACAGTGTGGTACTCACACATGGTTTAAGCATAGACCAGTAGAATAGAATTGAGAGCCCAGAAATTATTATGGCCAACTGATTTTTGACAAGTGTGGAAATGGGGAACTAATAGTCTCTTTAACAAGTACTTCTGGGACAACTGGATATCCACTTGCAAAAGAATTAAGTTGGACCACTACTCACAACATATACAAAAATTAACTGAAAACTTATCACTGCCTAAATAGAAGAACTAAAATTATAACACTCTTAAAATAAAACACAAGGGTAAATCTTCATGACCTGGGATTTGGCAATAGATTTTGGATATGACAAAAGAAGCAAACAAACAAAAATAGATAAGTTGCACTTCAACAAAATTAGAAACTTTTGTACATCAAAGGATATTATCAATAGAATGAAAAGACAACCCATTGAGTGGAAGAAAATATTTGAAAATCATATATCTAATAGGGATCTAGGATTCAGAAAAGAACTCTTACAACTCAACAACAAAATACAGCCTAATTTAAAAATAGACAAAAGATGTAAATAAACATTTCTCCCAAGAAGAAACACAAATGGCCAAGCAACACATGAAAAGATGCCCAACATCATTAGCCATTAGGTAAATGCAAATCAAAACCACAATGAAATAACTTCTGTGAATGGCTTTACTCAACAAAACAGAAAATAAAACAAATGTTTAAGCCTGTAAATAAATTGAAATTCTTTTATATTATTGGCAGGAATGTAAAAGGCATAGCCAATGTAGAAAATTGTTTAGTGCTTCTTCAAAAAGATAAACATGAATTACCATATGACCCAGCAATTCTACTCCCAGGCATACACCCCAAAGAACTAAAATATACATTTATTCACAACAGCATTATTCACAATAGCTAAAAGATGGCAACAACTCAAATGTTCATCAACTCATGAATGGATGAATAAATTATGTGATATATACATAAAACAGAATGTTATTCAGCCATTAAAAAGGAATGGAACACTAACATGATAAAACATGGATGAAGCATAAAAATGTTATGCTAAACAAAAGAAGCCAGACACAGAGGTCACACATTGTATCATTTTATTTATATGAAATATCCAGAATAGGTAAGTCCATAGAGACAGAAAACAGAATGGTGGTTGCCAGTGTCTTTGGGAGAAGGAGGGATGGGGGAATGACTGCTTTATAGGTACAGGGGTTTCTTTTGGAGTGAAACAACTATTTTTCAATTTGAGAGAGGTGGTTGATCAACAACACTAATAAAATACATTAAATGCCACTGAACTCTATGGTTCAAAATGGTTCATTTTATGTTATAGGAATTTCACCTCAACAACAAAAAAGTTTAAAAATATCAATGAAACACATCCTTATCTTAAGTTATACAAATAGAAATATAAAACCAACAATAGTAGAGTAAATGAACAAAGTCACAAATGGTTTCTTTAAATAATTAATAAAATTAATAATCTCCAACAGGGACTGATCAAGAAATAAAAAGTAGGAACAAATTACCTATACAGGAATGAAAGAGGTGACATCATTACAGAGCTCAGAGACATTAAGAAGATAAGGGAATATTATAAAGAATTTTTTGCCAATAAATGTAATTTAACTGGAATGAAGAAGTTCCTTGACAAATACAATTTACCAAACCAAACAAAAGCAGAAATAGAAAATCTGAATAGCTCTGTATCTTTTAAAGAAATTGAATCCCACAAAGAAAACACTAGCTCATATGGCTTCATTGCTGAAATCTATAAATCATTTAAGGAAGAAATAATGGCTAATGCTACTTTTTTCACAAAGTGGAAGAACAGATCCCATATTCCCACCCTTTTTTTAAAAAAATGAGGATGGATGGGGTGCATGGGTAGCTCAGTTGGTTAAGCATCTGACTTCTGCTCAGGTCATGATCTCACAGTTCATGAGTTCAAGCCCCACATCAGGTTCTGTGCTGTCAGTGCAGAGCCCGCTTTGGATCCTCTGTCTCACTCTCTCTCTGCTCCTCCCTCACTGTGCATGTGCTCTCTCTCTCCCTCTCTCTCTCTCTCCCCACACCCCCTTTCAAAAATAAATAAACATTTAAAAATAAAAATGAGGATGGCATAACCTGCTAAAATGTGACAGAGATATTACAAGAAAAATTATAGACCACTTTGGCTGCTTGTAAAATGAAGAGGCTGCAGTTTTACACCTGTTTGCTTTTGCTAGATTTTTTTTATTTAAAAAATTTTTTTAATATGAAATTTATTGTCAAATTGGTTTCCATACAACACCCAGTGCTCATCCTTACAGGTGCCCTCCTCAATACCCATCACCCGCCCTCCCCTCCCTCCCACCGCCCCCCCCCCCCATCAACCCTCAGTTTGTTCTGTTTTTAAGAGACTCTTATGGTTTGCCTCCCTCTCTATCTAACCTTTTGTTTTTCCTTCCCCTCCCCCATGGTCTTCTGTTAAGTTTCTCAGGATCCACATAAGAGTGAAAACATATGGTATCTGTCTTTCTCTGTATGACTTATTTCACTTAGCATAACACTCTCCAGTTCCATCCACATTGCTACAAAAGGCCAGATTTCATTCTTTCTCACTGTCAAGTAGTATTCCATTGTGTATATAAACCACAATTTCTTTATCCATTCATCAGTTGATAGACATTTGGGCTCTTTCCATAATTTGGCTATTGTTGAAAGTGCTGCTATAAACATTGGGGTACAAGTACCCCTATGCATCAGTACTCCTGTATCCCTTGGGTAAATTCCTAGCAGTGCTATTGCTGGGTCATAGGGTAGGTCTATTTTTAATTTTTTGAGGAACCTCCACACTGTTTTCCAGAGTGGCTGTACCAGTTTGCATTCCCACCAACAGTGCAAGAGGGTTCCCGTTTCTCCACATCCTCGCCAGCATCTATAGTCTCCTGATTTGTTCATGTTAGCCACTCTGACTGTCATGAGGTAATATATCTCAGTGTGGTTTTGATTTGTATTTCCCTGATGAGGAGCGACGTTGAACATCTTTTCATGTGCCCGTTGGCCATCTGGATGTCTTCTTTAGAGAAGTGTCTATTCATGTTTTCTGCCCATTTCTTCACTGGAATATGGTTTTTCAGGTGTGGAGTTTGGAGAGCTCTTTATAGATTTTGGGTACTAGCCCTTTGTCTGATATGTCATTTGCAAATATCTTTTCCCATTCTGTTGGTTGCCTTTTAGTTTTGTTGGTTGTTTCCTTTGCAGTGCAGAAGCTTTTTATCTTCATGAAGTCCGACAGTTCATTTCTGCTTTTAATTCCCTTGCCTTTGGGGATGTGTCAAGTAAGAAATTGCTGCGGCTGAGGTCAGAGAGGTCTTTTCCTGCATTCTCCTCTAGGGTTTTGATGGTTTCCTGTCTCACATTCATGTCCTTTATCCATTTTGAGTTTATTTTTGTGAACGGTGTAAGAAAGTGGTCTAGTTTCATTCTTCTGCATGTTGGCTGTCCAGTTCTCCCAGCACCATTTGTTAAAGAGACTGTCTTTTCCATTGGATATTCTTTCCTGCTTTGTCAAAGATTAGTTGGCCATACGTTTGTGGGTCTAATTCTGGGGTTTCTATTCTATTCCATTGGTCTATGTGTCTGTTTTTGTGCCAATACCATGCTGTCTTGATGATTACAGCTTTGTAGTAGAGGCTAAAGTCTGGGATTGTGATGCCTCCCACTTTGGTCTTCTTCAAAATTACTTTGGCTATTCGGGGTCTTTTGTGGTTCCATACAAATTTTAGGATTGCTTGTTCTAGCTTCGAGAAGAATGCTGGTGCAATTCTGATTGGGATTGCATTGAATGTGTAGATAGCTTTGGGTAGTATTGAAAGTTTTAACAATATTAATTCTTCCAATCCATGAGCACAGAATGTTTTCCATTTCTTTACATCATGGAACATTCTCCAAGATAGATCACATACTGAGTCACAAAACAGCCCTTCCTAAGTATAAAAGAATCGAGATCATACCATGCACACTTTCAGACCACAATGCTATGAAACTTGAAATCAACCACAGGAAAAAGTCTGGAAAACCTCCAAAAGCATGGAGGTTAAAGAACACCCTACCAAAGAATGAATGGGTCAACCAGGCAATTAGGGAAGAAATTAAAAAATATGTGGAAACAAATGAAGATGAAAATACAATACAAATGCTTTGGGATGCAGCGAAGGCAGTCCTGAGAGGAAAATACATTGCAAGCCAGGCCTATCTCAAGAAACAAGAAAAATCCCAAAGACAAAATCTAACAGCACACCTAAAGGAAATAGAAGCAGAACACAAAGACACCCCAAACCCAGCAGAAGATGAGAAATAATAAAGATCAGAGCAGAAATAAACAATACAGAATCTAAAAAAAACTGTAGAGCAGATCAATGAAACCAAGAGTTGGTTTTTTGAAAAAATAAACAAAATTGATAAACCTCTAGCCAGGCTTCGCAAAAAGAAAAGGGAGATGACCCAAATAGATAAAGTCATGAATGAAAGTGGAATTATTACAACCAATCCCTCAGAGATACAAGCAATTATCAGGGAATACTATGAAAAATTATATGCCAACAAACTGGACAACCTGGAAGAAATGGACCAATTCCTAAACACCCACACACTTCCAAAACTCAAACAGGAAGAAATAGAATACTTGTACAGACCCATAACCAGAGAAGAAATTCAATCAGTTATCAAAAATCTCCCAACAAATAAGAGTCCAGGACCAGATGGCTTCCCTGGGGAATTCTACCAGACATTTAAAGAGGAGATAATACCTATCCTTCTCAAGCTGTTCCAAAAAAATAGAAAGGGAAGGAAAACTTCCAGACTCATTCTATGAAGCCAGCATTACTTTGATTCCTAAACTAGACAGAGACCCAGCAAAAAAAAAGAGAACTATAGGCCAATATCCCTGATGAATATGGATGCAAAAATTCTCAATAAGATATTAGCAAATTGAATTCAACAGCATATAAAAAGAATTATTCACCACGATCAAGTGGGATTCATTCCTGGGATGCAGCGCTGGTGCAATATTCACAAATCAATCAATGTGATACATCACATTAATAAAAGAAAATATGATCCTGTCAATCGATGCAGAAAAAGCATTTGACAAAATTCAGCATCCTTTCTTAATAAAACCCTTGAGAAAGTCGGGATAGAAGGAACATACTTAAACATCATAAAAGTCACTTATGAAGCCCACTGCTAATATCCTCAATGGGGAAAACTGAGAGCTTTTTCCCTGAGATCAGGAACATGACAGGGATGTCCACTCTCACCACTGTTGTTTAACATAGTGTTGGAAGTTCTAGCATCAGCAATCAAACAACAAAAGGAAATCAAAGGCATCCAAATTGGCAAAGATGAAGTTAAGCTTTCACTTTTTGCACATGACATGATATTATACATGGAAAACCCGATAGACTCCACCAAAAATCTGCTAGAACTGATACATGAATTCAGCAAAGTCGCAGGATACGAAATGAATGCACAGAAATAAGTTGCATTCTTATACACTAATAATGAAGCAACAGAAAGACAAATAAAGAAACTGATCCCATTCACAATTGCACCAAGAATCATAAAATACCTAGGAATAAACCTGACCAAAGATGTAAAAGATCTGTATGCTGAAAACTATGGAAAGCTTATGACAGATGTTTTAAGGACTAAGATGTTGTAAATCATTCTCCTCTAAATGAAATGTCTTTTCATCATATATCACAGGAATGATCAATACCTGAAATAGGTATCTCTACTAGATGAGAAGAGGAACAACTTAGAAACTTAAAATAGGTTTCTGTCTGTTGAACAGACATAATTAATATCATATTACAGAGTAGCAAGAATTCCAGGGTCATCCCATTGTTGTAACAGAAACCACAGGCAGAGAACTTAATGATTTCAATATAGCATATTGAAATATATATAAGGGTATAAACAAATATTTATATATGCAAAGTATATATAAATACAATGTCTCAACAGCTTAATAGGTGCTCCTTCACTCAGTTGATGCTAAAGAACAAGGTGTGCCTTGGCAAGCATTCCCATAATTGAGCTCCCATACATTTTAAATCCAGATGAGGCTGAGGTAAGAATAAGAGCCAAAGAGACCCAGTGTATCATACCACTAAATCTTATTAGCAGAGATCTAAAATGGGAAAATGCATTTACTTAATACGGTACCTGTTATTGTCTAGTCAGTGACTTTTCTCTTTGATGAATAATTTTGAGTCCATTAAAAATATTCCTACATTAAGACAAAGCTATTGTCAGCAATTTTCCCTGTGAAGTTGTAAAAATTTAGTTTTTAATGACATCTTATTAATTCTTATTACATATCTGAGTAAATTTTATGAGTAAAGGGGGAGTTAAATTAATGTTTATGACTCTCATGAAGATTGTTAATATCTCTTCATTGAATCAGCACGTAGTTAAGTCTTACTTATTTATTACTTCAAACAACTCCCTTCAGGGTATAGACTCTGGTGCTCTTTATTACTTTTATTTAGGAAATACTTTTTATAAAAATCTTTTTAATATGCTTATATTTTCTTCATTCTTAACATAATGTCATAGTGAATACAGTTTTGTTAAATTAGTTAGAATTATTTCAGTCCTTTGTGATACAGTTTATTTTCATACGTGGCCAAAACAAGACACCTGTTTGGAATGTCATCAGATTACCAGTGGGTATAAAAATAAATAAATATCTGTATCTACACTGACTTTAAGTCATTGGCCAGGATTAATAAGGCAAGTCCCAGATCCAAGCCATGCTAGTAAGTTTATAAAAAAAAATTCATATGGTATTTAACACATACTACAGTAACTTCTTCAGATAGTGATAATAGTAGTCAACTCCTTTATAGCCAGTAGATGAAATCAGTGTCTGCTTTGGTGTTACCCATTTAAGTAGTAGTATTTTTTCTTGCCTCCTGTTGATATATGTACAAATCATTATACAATATGTCAGTCTGCTCACGCCACACTCCTTATTGTCACATAACTTATTTCTTAAGCAAATTAAATCACAGCACAATCACAGCACATTTATAAGTTCCCTTAAAATAGTTTTATTTTTACTCATCTTATGTTCAAGTCCTTGTTCCTCTTTGTGGTACATATTAGGTATGTTTCGTATTCCCCATACTTACTTACAATGTTTTTGTACAGCTCTGTGTATTAATGACTGCTAACACATGCAAACATGTGTACATACAAATATAGTGTACTGTCTATTGTCATTTCTACTTACCCCCAATTTTTTTTTCTGGGTTTGTTCCTGTTTCAATTTAAGCCAGAGGTATTCCACTTAGATATTCTGGTCACCTGTCAGGCAAGTTTACTGTTTTGAGTTACTCCTTTTCTCTGTCATCCCTCCCCTCAATAACTGTTCTGTTATCTCTGCCCTCAGCTAGTTGCTTGCTACACCCTTCCCAAAACATCACTTCATCATGCTGTTTTCTACAACTTCTCCAAAGGCTTCTTTATTCTCACCTTAATTCTTAAACCTTTTCCATTCAAGCCCCAAGAAACCCAAAGGAAATTGTATTCTTAAGATGAATCTAGATCAGGGGTCAGTAAGCCAGGACCCATGGGTCTAATCCAGTCTGTAACTTTTTTTTGTACTGCCCATCAGCTAAAAATGGTTTTTACACTTTTAAATAGGTGGCAAAAAATCTGAGAATATAATTCACAGACATAAGAAAAATACATGAAATTCAAATTCCAATATCCATAAATCAAGTTGTATTGGAATCTAGTCATGCCCATTCATACATTTTGTCTATGGCTGCCTTTGCACTACAGCAGCAGAGCTGAGAAGTTGCTGCAGAGATCAAATAGCCTGCAAAGTAAAAAAAAATATTACTATTTAAAAAAAAAGTTTACCAACCCCTGATCTAGATCAGACCCTCGAGTGTTACAGAAATGGGCATAATTGTTCACAGAAGTTAAATGATTTTCCCAAGATCATAAGAATTTATTACTGAGTAAGGGCAGGGACTTTGATTCCCTCATCCACTGATTGGCACTGTCTTCATTATATCATATGCAACTTCTCATTTAAAATATATGATTAACCTTGTAACTGAAAAACAAGGGAAAATACAACTTCTCCTTAGATCTCTTACATTTCCAATATAAGTCAGTCACAAAAGACACTATGTAGGATATCAACATTTAGATAACTACTGAAACAAGGATTATCATACAATGAATAATTAATTTGGTACCAACAATTATGTATTATTATGTACACATTCCCTAGTCAGTGTTACTTCTGGTCTGGCAGGTTTGTGTGAATAATCTCCTTGATAGTACTGCATTTCATACTTTATTTTTATATACCCATCTATTCTTAGAAGAAAATGAGAACAGTTCTCTGGGATAATTTATCATCTTGCTTTGAGATGAAGAAAAGGAGTAAGTTCTGCTGCTGTGATGTTTGCCACATGCTCTAACCTTATCAGGAGGAGAAAGGATTTTTGACCACAATAGCAGCTGTCTATCTGCCCCTGGCTGAGGAGCTGATTAATGAATTATCATTAGTAGTTACCACTCTAGAACCATCCAGAAGCCTTTTGATATCCTTTCTCTGATCATCAACCTCCTCACTCTATCTGTGCAGGGGAGTGACTGCTGGGTCTCCTACAGGCATCTACAGACTGTGGGGACTCAGACTTTAAGAGCAGGGATTGCAGGAATTTTGTTTCTTCTTTTCTGGCCAAAGGAAAAAGAAACTACTGTAATTATCTCTTTCTAACTCTAATCCAAATTTCTGTTTCTCCTTTGGTGAAAACACTGTCCCTAGTATATTTAAGAAGGCGGAAGGAGTCCTCTGTCACCCTTTTCTGAACCGTTCACACTACGGCAGCTGCTTCTCCCACCAGTTAGCTCTCCTCGGACCTCTGATCACTGCACTCCTGGCACCTGCTCCTTGGAAGCAGCGACGTTATTGCTGCCTTGGCTTCAGTGGAGAGTGTGTGAGGGAGGCAACACTACCCTTTTCTATCTGTCCCCTGGGTGCCCCACAACACCGTTAGGGCAGGGTGTGGCTATGGCCTGAGGGTCCAGTCATAAGTGGACAGGTTAGCATATGGTAGGAAAATCTGCTTAAAACTCTACTCTAAATATGACCGTTGCCAGATTCCAAGCAAAAGGCTGAGACATGACATTTCCACTTATGGATGCAAGCCAATTCATAGCCTTGTTCCCCATCTTAAGTTCACCCTGTTCTACCACTAAAGGAGAGATGCTCCTTTATCAGATATTCGGAGAATAAAATTTCCTATCATTTTAGGAAAACAAATACTATTAACCATGCAAATAATATCTACCTTGGGCCTTTTTTTTTTCTTTCTTTTCTTCATTAGAACAGTACATAGGATTACGTGAAAATAAAACAACATTAGCTGGGCTTTGGCAAGATGCCTGATGTTGAATTCCCAAAAGTATCATCAGACACCCTGTTAATAAAGACAAATTGAGTTCATTCACTGTAGTAAGGGAAGCAGAGTCTTAGTAGTATCTCAGGGGTGGGGGGAAGTTGAAAAGTTTTCGGGTCTAGGTTCAAAAGGTTCAAGGCAAGGAAACAAAATTAGGCAATATTCATGATGCAGTATAAGATTGGTGGATGCAGGGAGCTGAGGGTTCTGAAGTGATAAGTATTGTTTGATAAACTCTTTACTCAGGTCTACAGACTGTTATCTCTGATAAAGTGATTTATAGGAATTTCTTGAAGCCAATAGCAAAATTATTTATTGTTTTAGTCTTATCATTTCCTAACAATGTCTCCCCCTCAAACAAAGCAACTAAGTCATATTGACATACATTTCAGTTCTCAGTAGGATAATCTCTTGTACTCCATAGTAGCAGAAAGAGGCAGGTGTGGTACTGACAGTCCTGGTGGATTTGTGGTGTTTCCAGGAGTGCAAGCAAACATACACACATAAATATATACATCTCTCTATAATAAGCATTAATTTAATTTTCAGAGATGACACATCCATGATACTCAGAAAGGAAGAGAAATATCTTTCTCAGGTAATACTATTTTTGGAGATTTTTCCTAACCAAATGAAGATAGAGATTTACATTATTACCTAGGGGAATTTTATTCTCTACTTTGTCTTTAGATCAGTCCAAGAGAGGGGTGCCTGGGTGGTGCAGTCGGGTAAGCGACCGACTTCAGCCAGGTCACGATCTCACGGTCTGTGAGTTCGAGCCCCGCGTCGGGCTCTGGGCTGATGGCTCAGAGCCTGGAGCCTGTTTCCGATTCTGTGTCTCCCTCTCTCTCTGCCCCTCGCCTGTTCATGTTCTGTCTCTCTCTGTCCCAAAAATAAATAAACGTTGAAAAAAAAAAAAGAGTTTTTTAGATCAGTCCAAGAGATTTCCTGGTTCAGACCATTACTGGTAGGGAGCATCTAGCTGTCAAAAAACAGTGACATCTCCTCCTTAACACTCCTAGCAAGAACTTTGAAATTAAAATTTCACTTTATTATGGGATGGACCAAATTTACTAATATTTAAAGAATGAGAGTAAATTATATAAACTTTTATTATCTCTAAATTAAAGCCAATCACTAGGTATGGCAAATACACAATTATTTGCAAATTATTTACCTCTTCTTCTTTCCTTTATCTTCTGTAAAAATGACTTCCGCTGGGCTTAAAATGACCTTTAACTTTTAGAATTTATTGAAGAAAGAAATATTTAAGCTAAATTTTTAATCATTTTGATACAGATCATTGTATATTACTTTAGTTTCAGTAAAATGAAAATGAGAATGTTAAAACTTCAGAGAGATTTTAACAAGCAAAAGTTGCTAATTAACTCAAATTTATGTACTTAGAGGTTATGCACTTATAATTCATATTTATGTCCTTACTATTTTCTTAAAAGATAGACACTATAAACACATTTTTTTTTAAATGGGATAAACAGTATAATTACTTTTTTTGAGTAGCTTTCAGCCAATTAGTGAGATGCCCAAACTCTTGCAAGTACAATGTGATAAGTGAATCATGCTTTTGTAAAGGTGTCTTGAGAAGCTCTAAATCCATTCTATGCTGAGTTTGAGAAAGTAGAGTCAGGTAATAGGACTCTAGTAGATTTGACCACTTACTATGTGCCAGACATATAAGAAAATAGTTAAGTACATTAGCTGAATTTTAAAATGGTTATTGCCAGATTTCGCTTTTACTTGGCTGTCCAAGAAAAATCTGGTGGAAAAATCCCTTTTCTCTTATGTTTATTTAGTGGTTGACTCCCGCATAGCAGCATGATAAATCTTTCCCATTGGGGTTTTTCTCCTGCAATTCTAGGAGGACTGTCTGACCTTGCAGTTCACAAGGTAAATAATTCAACTATAACTTGTTAAAGTTAATTAGCTACACTTTAATCCCTCTTGAAAGGCGTTGCCTGGCTTTCTTACACTTCAATAGTCTGGCTAAACAATATAGAGATATATTAGAATAACAATATCTGGCTCACTTACACTATTGTGGTTTTATTCTTTTTTTAATTTCTTAAATTGGACTCTTTTTTGCCTTTTCCCCTTAATTATTAATTAATTTAATGTGTGTTTCTGAGAGAGAGAGAGAGAGAGAGAGAGAGAGAGAGAGAGACAGACGGACGTGAGTAGGGGAGGGTCAGGGAGAGAGGGAGGGAGAATCTGAAGCAGGCTCCAGGTTCTGAGATGTCAGCACAGAGCCCGACACAGAGCTCGAACTCATGCGAGATCATGACCTGAGCCAAAGTTGGAGGCTCAACAACTGAGCCACCCAGGTGCCCCTCCTTTAATTTAAGCCAATAAATGTTCTTCAATGTACTGCTTTTAGTGCATCCCACAGTTGTGTTGTTGAGTCTTTATTACTCAGTTCTAGCTGTTTTCTATTTTCTAGACTCATATATTTAGACTATGTGTTATTTCCATGTGTTTCTAAATTTCTAAATGTACAGAAAATTTTTTAACTTATCCAGTCATTAAATTCTACCTTTATTGCCTTTTCAGTCAAGGTAGTCTGCATATTACATATTCATTGAAATTTGTCAAGGCTTATTTTATGTCCTGGTATGTGATTTTTTTTTTTTTAAATCATATGTGCTTGAGAAGGACATGTATTCTTGTCAATGTTAGATGTAGGTTTTGGTATACTGTCTATCCATAAGGTCAACTTCTTACTGTGTAATTTTTTTGAAATATTCAGTATCATTGATAAAGTTTTGTCTACTTAACCTATCAATAATTGAGAGGTATCTGAAATCTTCCAATATGAAAATGTTTTTGCAATTGCTTCCTCTTTCCTTATATATCTTGAGATTGTTTTATTAGATTCATATCTGTTTGGTGATGTTACATCACATTGGCAAAGTGACCATTTTCTGTTATTGTAGTAACTGCCTCTATCTCTCATGTTGCTTTTTGTCTTAAAGTCTTTTGTCTGATATTGATATAGCCATATCTGCTTTTTCAGGATAATTTGTTTCCCATTTGCAAATGTTTCCCATTTCCCAAATAAGAATTTTATTGTGACTTTCTGCCCATGTTCCTCCACCATGCATCAAATGTGTGTTTTGGTGGCAGTCACTTTAGTTCATAACTTCTGGATCAAGAAAAGCTACAGATATATCTGAGGGAGAAAACTGTTCAGCATCTAGATACCCTGGACTTCATGACAGATGTAGTTACTGGGAACAATGGGATTCTCATTTGGAGGGAGGGGTGTTCTCTGTGCAGAAGGACAAGAGAGAGATTTGAGGACCAGAAGAGCAGATGAGGAAGACAGAACACAGGTTGTTCAAACATATTTTCTTCACTCCTCAGCATAAAAATTCACCATATTTCAGTCTTCCCTGAGGGCTACAAAAGTGAATTCAGAACAATGGAATGTGAGCAGATAGGATATGAAACACTGCAAATTCCTCTAAAATCTCCCCTGACTTCCTGCAGGCATTCTGTCTTCTCTCACCTGCTGGCAAGAGTCAGTGGAGAATTCCACACAACTGAATGGAGCCTGGGCCCAGAATAAACAGTGTGGAGCACGATTTCCCTCTTGTTCCTCTTACTCATTTCTTCTCACACCACTCGCTCCACTCTCTTAAGATCTACTTTGGATTTTAATGTGAGCAAGCAATACATTTTTATTATATTAAGCCACTGAGATTTGGACTTTGTTATGGCAGGCCACAGAGCAGCCTAACACCCTCCGGATGGCTGCATTTGTTTTCCCAATTGTTGATCACTGTTTTTTTTTAACTGGCAAGGTTACTTAAATACCATGTATTTTGATTTTTGAAATATTTAGATTGGTCTTGCGAATCTGAGTTTATAATTTAATTTGCCTCACTTCTTATGTTTCTTTTTAAATGCTTACTGCTTTCTTTCCATTAAAAATTTAAATTGCCTCTCTAAAAATGCAAGAGCATTCTCTGTTTCCTGTGGTCTCTCACATCCCAATGCTCATGATTGTCCAGAATTTTGTTTTGGGGCCCTTAAGTCTTTACTTTTTCTTTTCTTTTGGTTTTAACTATTTTTTCTTAACTAGGAACTTTATCTAGTTATTTAATCAATTTAATCAACATATTTCTCAGAGTCTTCTTGGACTTTCTTCTCCTTTTTATCAGGCACTTTTTCCAAAAGTGTTTTAATGGGGATTTTTGTAAGGCAAACTTCTTAGTCCTTATATGCTTCAGATTCAAAAACTGTTGTTGCTTTCAAATGACAGTTTGGCTGGATATAAATTTGAGATTGAAAGTTTCTGTCAATACTTTAAAGGTATTATTCCATTGCTTTCTTTGTTTGTTACTATATGACATCTCCTTCTTTTCCTTTATATGTGATCTGCCCTTTCTCTACAGAAATTTTTTGAATTTTTTCAATATTTTTAATATTCACTGTATCTAAATATGGCTTCTCTTTGTATTTCCTTTTGGTACACAATAGTTCTTTTTTATCTGAGATTTTTTTTTTTATTTTTCATTAGTTCTAAAAAATTTCATTTTTTAAAAAAATATTTTATATTCTCCACTTTAATTTCTCCTTTCTGTGATCTCTACTAGATGGATATTGATATTTCTTTATAAAGGGTCCATATTTGTTAATATTTCTTTATCCTTATCAGCTTTATTCTAGGAGAATTGTTCAATCTGAGCTCCTAGCTTTCTTATTTCCCCTTTGTCTACATTCATTCTATTTTTTTAAAAAATGTGTTCTTTATTTTTCATATCTAATGTTGCATATCTAACATTTTTCACATCTCATATTTATACTTGATTTTCTTTTTTTAAGTTTATTTATTTATTTTGAGAGAGAAAGAGCACATACATGAGCAGGGCAAGGGGAGAAAGAGAGAGGGAGAGAGAGAGAATCCCAAGCAGGATCTGCACTGTTAGTGCAGAACCCGACATGGGGCTCAAACTCACAAACCGTGGGATTATGACCTGAGCCAAAACCAAGAGCTGGATACTTAACTGACTGGGTCACCCAGGTGCCCCTCTACTTGATTTTCTTAATAGTATCTATTCTTTTTTCATATCATTATCTTCCTATATCTCTTGAGTGTTTATTATACCTCTTTTAAATTCTGTGTACTTAAAAACACCTACTTGTGTTGTTATCTGCACATTTTTTTAAATTTTTTAAAAATTATATTCCTTAGACACATCTTTGTTTTCAATGGTCAACTCATATTTCCCTGGGTATATTGGCTACTCTGTCCAGCAATGTATATTTGGGAAAGATAAAAGACCTAAGTCTATGCAATCCAGATGGGCTGAAGAAAAAATGGGAGAAAGACAGGGTGGAGAGCCTCAGATATATGGGAGAAAGACAGGGTGGAGAGCCCAAGATATATGGGAGAAAGACAGGGTGGAGAGCCCCAGATATCAGGAAACCACAGCTGATCAGTCCTCACTGCCACCAACCCTTGGGCCAGAGCCTTATTCCCAGGCTCTATCTTGGAAGAGCACCACCAACAGAGGCACTCCTTTAAGTGTGATACAGCACTGCTGGGTTGTTGGGTGGGACAGAGATGGGACAGTTCATGAATGTTCTGGCCTCATCACTTCCCACTGCTACTCCTCTCCCCAGCAGGGCCTAGATCACTGGCCAGATTTTACCTCTAAGGAATCCTGTAACAGATGTCTGAGCCTCTGGTTCTAATTTCTGAAGTGAGAAGTAGGCATTTTTAATTGTCACGGTATCATGAGGATGGTGACAGTGGCAGTCACGATGAATAGTCAAAGTTGGAAGTCAACTTTTTTTCCCCTAAATTATCTTTCCCATTACCAGCTACAGCCTCCTCCTTTACCAGACCAGAGTTCCTAACACTCCTTGCACACACACATCATTTTAAGTAGCACACTCTCTCCTCAACGGTTGTTCACTGTTTTCTTCTTTATTTCATAAGTTTCTGGTCTTTCTATTCTGTCTTCCTATTCTGGTAGGGTTGATCTTGAGGAAGAGAGCAATTACTCATGTTAATTAAGAATCCTCACAAGATGCAACCAGGAAAGAAATTTACTTTCTGCTTCTATTCTATCATCCTATAAGAATGTATAAACATTTTTTCAAAATAATGGGAAACAAGGCTTTCCAAATTATATCAGTACTGGTCAATAATTATTTGATAAATATTATTAGCTAATAACATAATAGTCTTCTAGCTGTATTAAATAATGTTTTTAATACATTGCTTTCTCTGATGAGGTTGAAAGTTTAGGAAACAATGGGAGCCAAATCATCAACATAGCTATGTGTGTCTATCTGTAACAGATATCTATCCCTACCTGTAAAAATTGTTTTTTAGTCTATTACATTCAAGTGCTCATACTTTTTCAATATAAGCCTCCTGAAAATGGAGTCATGAAACATGGCTAGTTCCATGATATTGAAGTGAATCTCATCACTGCATTAATTCTTATGTTGGGCAGGGAGATATAAAGTCTGAAGAAAAACTGGTTGTCAAAATATAAAAAGCAGGTGGACCTAAAGTATAATTTCAGGAAAAATGACTTAATTCAGATAGATGGACCTCAGCCATAGCAACTTCTTACTAGACATGTCTCTGGAGGCAAGGAAAACATAAGCAAAATGACCTATTAGGACTTCATCAAGATAAAAACCTTCTGCACAGTGAAGGAAACAATCAACAAAACTAAAAGGCAGCCTACAGAATGGGAGAAGAAGTTTGCAAATGATGTATCTGATAAAGAGTTAGTATCCCAAATCAGTAAAGAACTTACCAAAGTCAACACCCAAAAACCAAATGATCCAGTGAAGCAATGGGCAGAAGACATGAACAGATATTTTCCCAAAGAAGACATCCGGATGGCTAACAGACACATGAAAAGATGCTCAACATCATTTACCAACAGGGAAATACAAATCAAAACTATGATGAGATACCATCTCACATCTGTCAGAATGGCTAAAATTAACAACACAGAAAATATTACATGTTAGCAAGGATGCAGATAAAGGGGGACACTCTTACACTGTTGGTGGGAATGCAAACTAGTACAGACACTCTAGAAAACAGTTTGGAGTTTCCTCACAAAGTTAAAAATAAAGTACCCAGGGGCGCCTGGGTGTCTCAGTCCATTGAGCGTCCGACTTTGGCTCAGGTCATGATCTCACAGTCCAGTCCGTGAGTTGGAGCCCTACGTTAGGCTCTTTGCTAACAGCTTGGAGCCTGGAGCCCGCTTCCAATTCTGTGTCTCCCTCTCTGTCTGCCCCTCCCCCGCTCATTCTCTCTCTCTCTCTCTCTCTCTCTCTCTCTCTCTCTCTCTCTCTCTCTCCCAAAAATAAATAAACATTAAAAAAAATAAAAAACAACCACCCTACAACCCAGCAATTGTGCTACTAGATATTTACCTAAAGGATACAAAAATACTGATTCAAAGGGGCACTTGCACCGCAATGTTTATAGGAGCATTATCAACAATAGCCAAATTGTGGAAAGAGCTGATATGTCCATCAAATGATGAATGGATAAAGAAGATATGGTGTGTATATATATATATATATATATGTATATATATATATATATATATATATACACACACACACATATATATACAATGGAGTATTACTCAGCCATCAAAATGAATGAAATCTTGCCATTTGCAACAACATGGATGGAGCTAGAGTGTATTATGCTAAGTGAAACAAGTCAGAGAAAGACAAATAGCATATGATTTCACTCATGTGTGAAATTTAAGAAACAAAACAGATGAATATAAGACAAAGCAAGGAAAAATAAAATAAGATAAAAACAGAGAGGGAGGCAAACCATAAGACACTTTTAACTCTAGAGAACAAACTGAGGTTTGATAGAGGGGAGGTGGGTGGGCAATGGGCTAGAAAAGTGATGGGTATTAAGGAGGGCACTTCTTGTGTTGAGCCCTGAGTGTTATATCTAAGTGATGTATCACCAAATTCTATTCCTGAAACCAATATTACACTATATGTTAACTAACTAGAATTTAAGTAAAAATTTGAAAAAAAAATAATATGGATAGATGGGAAATAAGTGTTTGATAAACTAACTCCTTGTCAGGTTGGCCCTAATGATAATTACTGCTTCTTTTGTACAAATGTTTCAGGTCAAATGTTAAATTATTAACCTGCCAAACACAGATTTTTCTTCTTTTCACCCTCGTGTTTAGCTGCCAATAGGACAACCCAGGCACACTCAGGGTTTACAGTGTTTAAGATCTAAATTTTCTCTTCAGTCACAGCCTCTTAATTAATTTAATCAGTGATATCATTCTTTGAAAATAAAATAAAAACTGTTGCAAAGTAAAATCATTATATACTACGGGTCACAATTTAAAAAGAACAATAAAACAGCTAGTGCAGATAACCGCACACTCTCACAAATGGTTGATAAAAGTTAATAGAGGGTAAGTTTATTGAATATAGAATTGTTGTATAGATATATTACAAGAGTTGTCTTCCCCTAATATTTTTTTCTTTCCTTCTTTTCTACTTGGATAGGGAAGCAGTGTACCCAGTGGGGGAGACAACAACCTTCTTGTTTTCCTTACAACTGCAAGTGTCCATTGTGACAGATTTCTGGACAGAAATATAAGCAGAATTCATACTATGTAGCTTCAGGGAAATCTGTTGAATGAGCCAATTCTCTTGGCCTAATTCTTGTGTCTGTTTCACTCTGTTGTTCTCCCTTCACATGTATAGCACCCAGAAGCATACTTTGAGATCCAGGAGCCATCTTCAAACCACAAGGATAAACACCAAAAATTAAGGTTAACAATGAAGAAATATGTAAGAAACCTGGATTTCTATGGGCATCTCTAAGCCACCTTATATCAGCTCTGGTCCTGTTGGCCTCTGGATTTTTTTGTTATATTAAAAATCATCTTATTATTGGTTAAACCATTGTTTGGGTGGAGTTTCTGTTACTTTCAATAGAACTCAATCCGTATGGATACCTATACCACTCTATGTGCTATGGTAGTTTACAAGCCATCTTTAAAAACACAACAATTAAATTCTTAAATTCTTTAGTTAGTAGTGTAAGGTACTTGGTTTGTATTTTCTAATTGGTTTGTATAGGTGTTTTGTTTTTGTTTTTAATTCAAGTATAATTAAAATACAGTGTTAAGTTAGTTCCAGGTGTACAATTTGAAGCCAAACTATCTCAATTAAGCATATTGACTCACGAATAAGAATGATGAAGTTAAACTGTTGGCTCTCCTACTTCTACCTTTGTGACTTTGTCAACATACCTAACCTCCATGGCCTTCAGTTCTCTCTTCTGTAAAATCAGTATATATCATAGGGCTCTTGTGAGGATAATAGCATGTAACACCATACTTACATGCACATAGTAAGTACTAAAGTAGTGTTTATTATCATTATTATCATCATCCAGAAATTACTGATTTTAGATGGACATATACAAATAATAACTTGATTTGGTTTGTACCACTGATACAACATATGGCATACCTGGTATCATAGCCATTGAAGTAGATCTCTTAATTTTTTTCTACAATATTGTAAACTTGTTAAAGGCCAGAGGCATATCTCATATATTCTGGTATTTTCTAGAACAGTGTTGTCTGATATTGTAGCCACTGGCTATATGTGACTACTGGGCACTTGAAATGTGGCTAGTGAGAATCAATATAGGATATAAATATAAAATAAACATAGACATAGTACTAAAAGAAAAATGTAAAAATATTAATCATTTTTATATTGATTACATCTTAAAGGATTATTTAGGATATGTTTAATCAAATACCTAAAAATTAATTTTTATTTTACTTTTTCCATGCATCGAATAGAAAACTTAAAATTATATGTAGGCTTGCATATTTCTATTACCATACTTGCTTAAATAGGCAGGCAAAAGGTACTTAAGGAATGTTTAAATTGTAAAAGCCTAGTTACTTGTCTCCTTCACCTCACTAGTACACTGTAAACTCTTTGAAACAGTAATTACTCACTACTAAATTCCAAGAGCCTCATTATAAGGTCTGGCACATAGTAGTTCCAGGTGAACTCTTGGTGGGAAGAGTGAGAAATGAATAAATAACACATGGCTCTTCTATTCATAAATATAAAGGGGATCAAAGTACTTTGTCTTTGTTATTGGAATTATAATCATGCTTGGCATACATTAACTGATTTAGTCCTCCCAATAAGTTTGAAAGATAAATGTTATTTCCTTTTTTTTCCTTTTTAACACTTATTCATTTTTGAGAGATAGAGACAGAGTGAGAGCAGGGGAGGGGCAGAGAGAGAAGGAGACACAGAATCAGAAGCACGCTCCAGGCTCTGAGCTGTCAGCACAGAGCCCAATGCAGGGCTGGAACTCACTAACTGTGAGATCATGACCTAAGCCGAAGTTGGATGCTTACAGACACTTACCTGACTGAGAGACACAAGTGTTCCTATTTCCTTTCTTTCTAAAAGAAAAACCTGAGGATCAGAGAAGTAAAGTAAGTTGATTTGGTTATGCTCATATTAGAATCAAAATATACTTGACTGTAAACCTTAGTCTCTTTATTTCTGATCATTACCTCCACCAATGTAATTTGTCATCCAATGACTCCAATCTCTTTACAAGCAAACTGAAGACTGAATACATTTTTGTTTAAAAATGCCTAATCATGCTTGATGATATATTGCATTAATTCTGAATACTGATCTGTGGCCTGGTTTGTAAAACAAGTAAATCAATGTGCTATTTTATTTAAAAAAAAAAAATTTTTTTTCAACGTTTATTTATTTTTGGGACAGAGAGAGACAGAGCATGAACGGGGGAGGGGCAGAGAGAGAGGGAGACACAGAATTGAAAACAGGCTCCAGGCTCCGAGCCATCAACCCAGAGCCTGACGCGGGGCTCGAACTCACAGACCGTGAGATCGTGACCTGGCTGAAGTCGGACGCTTAACCGACTGCGCCACCCAGGTGCCCCCAATGTGCTATTTTAAAGGGGATACTGTAGGAGGCAGGAAGGTTAGATTAAAAGGACACATTAGATAGTTGAGAGATGATGTAGGCCTGTTCAGAAGAGAGGGACTAATAGTACAAGTACTTGTTTCATAGAAAAAATGTGAATAAGGAATCAAAGTAGTAGCATCAAAAAAAAGAAAATCAAGATAGATAAAGGGAAAGATAAGAAAAACTTTAATCACAATTTACTGTAAGTCAAGCTCTATGGTAGGTACTCTTGTGTGCTGCATTTAGACCTAATTACAAGTTTGGTTGATAAGTATTAGCACCTCCACTTAAACTGTCAGAAAACTAAGTCTTAAAGATATGAAGTGACTTGCTCAATATGGTCATGACTGGAGGAACCAAAGTCTGAGCTAAGATCAGTCTCATCCTAAAGCACAGGCTTTAACCAGTCTGCTTCAAAGTCTGACTTCGAAGATAGACCTGATTTGTAAAGCAGAAAGTCAAATGGAGTAACACGTGATAGTATATACAAGAAATGGATTTGCTGATGGGTGGAATTAGAGGGCAGTATGGCCACTGGTTACTGAAATGGAATATAATAAATATTCAAGGTTGGAAGAATAAATATTTAGAAATAAATAATAGGAATAGATTAATAAAAGTCACTATAGTTGTTTGTATTTTTGAACTACTGTGAAAAGACAGAACTACAAAATACAGAAAATTATAAAATGCAGGGTTACTAGTCAAAAAAAGAAAAGGTTTTAAAGAATAATGATTTTATATTTGTTAATGTGTAATGATTTTTAAATCCCTAGATTTGTACTTTTTCCTTTTTTTTAAATATAAGAACTGTATTTTATTTTTATTTTAATCATTATGTATATTTTTTCTCTATTAGGTTTCTTATTATTCCCCTTCTGATTTCCTGTACTTAACACAGGATTTATTCATTTTACCTTTTCTTCATTAATAAAAAAGCAACTTAGAACTATTAATTTACCTCTAACCAGAGCTTTGCTCACATTATTGTTTGGATGTATAATATTTTAATGCTTCTTTTTCATAGTTTGTAACTTTTAAAACTTTCCCTTGGATCCAAGAGTTAAATAAGTCTTCCTTCCTTCCTTCCTTCCTTCCTTCCTTCCTTCCTTCCTTCCTTCCTTTCCTGCTTTCCAAGGTGGCAGGTAGTTGAATTTTGGTTTTGTTTTTGTTATTAAGCTTTCAATACTAAGTCCTAATTTTATTATATCTATGGTTTTGGATCGTTTGAGTTAATAATACTGCAATGTTAATGTAGTGAATGATTTGTTTTTTTCTACTATTAAACTATCCTTGCATTTCTGGCATAAAGCTGATTTTATCATGATATATCATCTTTTATATATAATATTGGTTTGTGTTTAATAATTTTTGAGATTCTTCATCTCTATTCATGAATAAAAGAGACCTATAATTTCCATTTATCATACTATTCATGCCTAGTGTTATTGTGAAATTATTTAATTTCATAAAATGAGATATAAATTCCTACCTTTCCATTCTTTGAAGATTTTTGTTTAATAATGAATCATTTGCTCTTTGGAAACTTGGATTACAAATAAAACTGTTCAGGTTTGTTTTCTTTAGATGAAGAATTTTAACCGTTAATTTAATGACCTCCAAATTGTATTGGTTTTAGTGGTTTCTGGAGATTTGTTTCTATGATTTTAAAAGAAAGATATTTAAAAATTCCCAAGTGAAAAGGTGAAATCCAAAGACACCAAATATTCTAATACTTCAAACGTAAGCCCTTAAGGAAAATTCTCTAGTTTGGGAGGAAGCCGTGAATTTATTGATGGCTTTCTCTTTGAAAACTAGGCTTTACAAGTGGAAATATAGTCTGTATGTGTTGTGTGTGTGTGTGTGTGTCTACATGGCCTACATATTTTAACCTTTTTTCAACTCAGTATCTATAACTACATCTTTTATCCATATATATCTTCCAGATAAAGTCAATAACAACAATATGCTCCTACCTAATCTGGAATAAGTATACTTTGCATAAACAGAGACATTCTTTTTCTCCTCTCCAAAGGGGAAACACAAAGTCTCACTATATTTTATTCATCTCTGGTTTATATTTATTAATGTAGCTGAAACTCAGTTTTTTGATATCCAACAAAAAATGTAAAACAGTGGTTTTTGGATATTGGACAACAGCCAATATAACACTGTGGTCAGTGATAGAGGGGTGACTCATTCAATAGTCCCACTTTACTGCCTAGAGGAAGTTTCCAGCCTGGGGAACACAAATAGAACCTGGCAATCTTCAAGAATTGAAGAGACAGAGAATGATGTTTGGGGAAGCCAAGTGGCTGGAGTTTCATGTCAGTGTATCAGATGCTGGAAATTGTACACAGAGAGAGCCCTGGAGATCTGTGTAAGGGTTTTTGTGGGTCTATGCATATAAGTACTGATCTGTACATTCACAAGAGAAAACTAGTCAAGATTTAAGAAAGAATCACCAAGAAGCAACAGAATGATTAAATTCTGGAGCATAACAGGACCATGATTATTTTGTGTTTTCACCTGATAGCAATCAGAATCCTACTATATATAATGTAATTTATTTAATAAAGAAATTAATAGGTATGCAAAGGAGAATACATGATCAATAACTTAGAGGGGGAAAAAACTCAATAGAAAACCCATAAAAAGCTGAGGCAATGCAGTTAAAAGATAATGTTAAGATGGCTCTTCTAAATATGCTCCATATGTTCACAAAGGTAGAGGGAAATAGAATTATAATGAGAAAAATGGAAGATGTAAAAATATCCAAAGAAGAAAGATATTAATAGCAGATTAGACACATCAGAGAAAATACTAATGGTTTTGAAGATATAACATATAAACATTTCAAAACAAAGCAAGAAAGAAAAAGGTGACTTCAGGGATTAAAGAGACCATCAGTGACATATGAAGAATATCAAGTAGTCTATATAAATATAATTGGAGTTGTAGTAAAAGAGAGAGGTAGGGAAAAGATATTTGAATAAATAATGCTGAAAATTTTCTAATTTTCATATAAAACATGAACCTATATGTCCAAGAAATTCAGCAAATCCCAATTAGTATTAAACACAAGAAAACTCCACTCTGGCCCATCACAAATTGCTTAAAACCAGTGATACAGCAAAAATCTTGCATTTTTTATTATTATTTTTATTTTAGAGAGAGAAAGAGTGTAAGTGGGAAAGAGGGGCAGAGGAAGGGTGAGAGAGAGAATCTTAAGCAGGAGCCACTCTCACCACAGAGCTCAGTGCAAGGCTTGATCTCACGACCCTGGGATCATAACCTGAGCCAAAATCAAGAGTTGGACACTCAACCATCTGAGCTACCTGGGTACCCCAAAGGGAAAATCTTAAAAGCAGCCAGAGAAAAAGAAATATTGTAAACAGAGAAACGCAGATAATCAAAAACTATGCAAGCCATAAGACAATGGAACAATAATTTCAAAAATTTTAAGTAAAAAAAGAAAGAAATCCACCAGAATTCTTTAAACTAACAAAAATGTATGTGAAAGTGAAAGGGAAATAAAGAATTTTTCATCCAGACAAAAGTTGTAAAAATTAATTTCCAGCATATATGCACTACAAAATATTAAAGGAAGTTCCTTATAGTATTAGTTTGCAAGAGTTAGCATAACAAAATAGCATAAACTAAGTGTCCTAAGTAACAGAAATATATTTTGCACAAATATAGTCACATTCTGAAGTGTACTGGGGGGTAGGACTTTACATATAAATTGGACACAGAGGTACAAAAATCAGTCTATAATTCTTAAGGAATAGGAAAATGTTACCAAAATGAAATTGGGATCTATGTATACACACACTCACACACATAGACAAAATAGTAATGGTAACATACAGATAAACATAAAAAATTTTGCTCATTATTTGATGTATATAAAAAATAGTTGATGGCTTAAAAATAATAATTTACTGTGCACTTTATAATATATGAGGAAGTAAAAAGTGTGACAGTGATACCACAAGGGACATAGGAAAAAAATGAAAATATACTGTTATGAGGTTCTTGTGAAGTCATATGTGAAGTGGTATAATAATACATGAAGGTAGATTATAATAATATGTCATATGATAACTCATGGAGCAACCATTAAAATTAAGATAAAGTGAGGAAGCAATTTGTGGTAAAACGGAATCTTCAATCCAAAAGAAGTGAAGTAAAGATAAAAAAGGAAAAATAAGTGAAATTAATACAAAACAGCTAGATTGTAGATTTAAATCTAATAAAAGTTATATTAAATATAAATGGTCTAAACACAATTATAAGGCATAGTTTGTCAGACTGAATAAAAGTGCAACACACAACTGTTATTCACACACACACAAAATTATTCTGGACAGATTAAAAATAAAGAATGGCCAGGGCACCTGGCTCAGGTCATGATCTCATGGCTTGTGAGTTCGAGTCCTGCATCGGGCTCTGTGCTGACAACTCAGAGCCTGGAGCTTGCTTTGGATTCTGTCTCCCTCTTTCTCTGCCCCTTCCCCACTCATGCTCTGGTCTCTCTCAAAAATAAATAAAGATTAAAAAAGAAAAAAGAAAAATAAAGAATGACCAATGATATAAACACAAATACGAAAAATAAGGTAGGGAAATTTCTGCTTCCAAAGAAGACAAAGTAATAGGAAATAGATTTATTGCTCCACCTAAAACTATTAAAAAAATAATGAAAATAATTAAAAAAATAATGAAATAAATAATACTTTTCAATAAGTGAAAATCAAGAAGTTCAGGACACTTATAACTGACAATGGAAAAACAGATGAGGTAAGCCCTATGATTCCTCTAGATTACTGCCTAGAAAGAATTTCCACACCACAGAGGAGACAATGTGAAACCAGTGGGAGACTACTGGCAATCTCTCTGAGTTGGAGAGGAAGCTGGGAGTCTGGGAGGAGAAGAGGCAAGAAGTCTAGAATTCACCCAGAAAGAGACAAGAGTAGGTAGTGGCAGAGAGAGAGCTACAGAGACCAGTTGAGGAACCCCAAAAGTCTTTAGTTGAGTTCTGATAAATGCATGGGTCTGCAGATCTCAAATTAGATGAATTACATGAACTATCCAGTGGATGTTAGTCAGTCTCTTTTTCCAATTACCCCTGCACTTACTTAATGTGCTCTAATGTTTGGGGAAGAAGTGCTTATCATTGCAGAGACGGATGCTATTCAAAGGCTCAAGAACATGGACTCTCCTTCATCAAAGTTGTTATGACTATAGTCAGGGCTAAATGCTCAGCCAGATAATAGCAAAGACTACTACTGAGAGCTTTGAATATCACCATTTCCCAGGAGAACCAGTCAGGCTTCTGGTAGTAGATTGATTTTATTGGATATTTTTTAATACAGAAGAGACATAAAATTGGCTTTACGAATACAGGCATGAATTGTGGCATTAATAGGCCATCTCTACCCATAGTTCTTCTGCTAGCAACACCACCTGTGGACTTATAGAAAGCCTCATCCACTTACCATGGTGTCTCAACAGCATCAGATGCAGGTAAACCAACCTTTTACAGCAAAATGTAGCAATGGGCTCATATCCATGGAATTTGGTAGACTAACTATATTTCCCATTACCTAGTATTTACCCACTTGATTTGATAGAATGGCCTACTTATTTTCAGCTATTTTACCAGTCTGGAGATTGGAAAATGGAAAGGACAAGATTATAATATTGGTAACAAGGAAGTCTCTATTAAATGTATGCAGAGGAAAATTCTGTATAAAGTTGAGATATGCTCCTACAGGATGCAGTATAGGTCTGAAACCAGCAACCAGAATCTAAGTGCCATTTCCTCCTTCAGAATGCTTGAATCCAGGCTGAAGAAGTGTTGATAAAACTAAGGCACAAAAGGGTAAATAATTTTCCCAAGGGCCAACAGGAATTAAGTTGAAGCATGAGTATATGAGCAAAAGCTGTCATTAAAATCCAATGCCTTAACTCATTCTCTAAAATTATATTTAGTTATTCAACTACATTTGTTAGCATTTATTTATATAAAAACCTATTTAACTTTTTCAAAGGTAATCATCCTATTATAAAGAAATTTCCTTACTTTTGATTAGGTAGTCAATAGTTATTTGCTCTAATTTGGCTTTGAAAACTAATATGGCTTTCAGTGTTATTTGTCACAAGTCAGAGATACATCTGTATAGACAAACAACTATTTTACTTTTAATGATGCTTTACGTATGTAGAGGAAGGTGAAACTCTGACCAGCTATTACTTTTAGATCTATTTATCTGTAACTACTTTTTTTTAGAGTAGTTAAGATCTATTTGCTGAAATGTTATGATTTTAGGCATTATTCAATTGACAGCATTTTATTAATGATGACTTTTTGAATAAATATATCTCTGACATGAAACAACCATTTTCTGGACTTTGAGAAAATCAAAATGTATACCAAAGTGATGGTTTGATTGTAACTAAATTAACAAATTAATAAATATAAGTACCAAGAAAAAATTGATTATAGATTATCAACCATTTTTACTTCTAGGCTATTTTTTCTTAAATGCCCCCTCCTGTAAGTGAAAAGGTAACAGTAGTTACTGTTTTGTGAAATAAAGTCATCACGTTCTTAAATTTACAGCTTATCACCTAGAACAATGCTAGCTAGCTCAGCACATAGTAGATGCTCAATAATTTTAAGTAAATAAATGAATGGCTCAGATCCTTTATAATGATTCTCATTATATTCTCATTTCCATAAAAATGCCTACAGGTTGTTGCATCAAAACTGGACACTTACTTTTCAGTAGAACATTTTTTACTAGGACTCATTCAGGAAAGCAGCTGCATATTTATTGTTGGCTCAATTTTTTATAATACCTAAGGGAAAAATTAGCTATATCCCAAACTAAAATATTTTTATGGCCAAATCTCTTTACCTTAGCCAAAATTATCTCTAATCCATG
The DNA here is from genome assembly GCF_018350175.1 of Felis catus. Lineage (NCBI taxonomy): Eukaryota > Metazoa > Chordata > Mammalia > Carnivora > Felidae > Felis > Felis catus. The sequence continues at coordinate 108,931,462 of NC_058371.1, forward strand.
TTATATTAAAAACTCAGATACTGAAGTAAAGTGTGTTTTTTACTTCAGGAGTTTTCAAGATGGTATCAACCCGACTGTCCTGTAAGAAAGCTATTATATGCAATATAGCTGGCACGTGCTCTCCTTCCGTCATCTTTTAAAAAAAGAATACCAGAAACAGAACTTGAAGACATCTTTTGTTCGAGAGGTTATATGATTGGTTGTTTGCCAGACATAATCTTAACATGATTGCATTTTCACTTTTGAAAATCCTGTGAAAAGCATGTGTTTTGCTTCTTTTGTAATTTAAAACCCAGTGAAAGCAAGCTTTGTTTGTTTGCAATAGATCTTGCATAGGAAAATGGAAGAAAAAGCACCAATGAACATATATTTAAGTCCAGATGATTAATCATTTGGGAAGTAGATAAGGAAGACCTAGGATATATTAAACACAATGATACCTTCTTTGTCATTCATCAGGGTGTTTCTAAACATGTCAAAACAAGCAAAAACAAAAACAAAAACAAAATTAAAATAGTAATTTTAAAGTAGTAGTAGTAAAGTAGTAACGTCAGTCTGTCTTGGTAAATATTTCCCTCTCCAACTCTTAAAAATAACTTAATTCAGGTGTTATTTACATTATTTATGGAACTGGAGTATTTAGGAAATTATTCACTCTGTAACCTTAACAGGAATGATATAACAAAGAAAAACCTCAGATATTGCAGTTTTTTAAAAAGTACCCCTGTACTTTTCTTTGCTTGCTTAGTAACCTTTGTTTTGATTTAGCAGTATGGATGTAAAGTAGCTGAAACAAGCAGCTAATGCGATAGAAGGATATCAGGTAAGCTATTTGAGCTTGTTATTAATTGTTAATTGTCTTCTGATCCTTAAACTAGATACCTAAACTGAATAGACCACTATCAGCAAGAGATGCAAATTATATGAATACTGTAGGTGCCCAAACACAAGTGGATTGCTAAATATTTTATTGCTTTCCTAAGTGTCACTGAAGAATTCTACATAATTTTCCTTATATTCTAAAAGAAAGTGTCAAAATATTTGTCTCATTCCAAGTAATAAGAACTTATTCTCTCAAAACGAATACAATTTTCTTGAGTTTGTCTTCGAAAATTAACCAGAGATTGCATTTTATGCATTTTCTTCTTTCAGATGACAAACGGGAAATATATTATATTTTTATATTTTTGATACAATATCAATAATCTTCCGCTCAACCTCCTTAACCAAGCATTTTATATTTAAGGCAAGCTGAACAACTTACTCTTTCTACTAAACACGCAGCATTTTCATACTTTTGTACTTGCCTACATTCTTACTACAGTGTTTTCTCCCCGTGTCTATGTTATCTGACAAATCCTATCCCTTCTGGCTCAGATTTTACTCTGTGAAGCCTGCCCTGGTCTACATAGATATAAATGACATCTCTGTTCTTTGAATCCTCATGATGCTTTTGGCACTACTTTTCTGACATGAGTCTCATTCTGTTCTATAATGTGGTTAGCATTTCAGAACTCAAAATCACCTCGGTAAACTAAAGAACAAATTGGAAATGAAATCCTACCGGTAAGATACAAAGTATTCCACCTGGAAAAAAACAACAAGAAATATAGTATTTATAATAAATCATTACGGAATATAGAAAATAAATGGGAAATAGCTGGGCTGACACTTCTGTTTGTAACTTTTTACTCTTATAAATGAAGAAGATGACTAGGAAACACCCATTGTATGCAACTGGTCAAAGGTAAGAAGTTGTCATTTAAATTTTTTTTTTTTATGTTTACTTATTTTTGAGAGACAGAGAGAGACAGAGAGCAAGTGAGCATGAGCAGGGGAGGGGCATGAGAGGGGGAGACACAGAATCTGAAGCAGGCTCCAGGCTCTAAGCTGTCAGCACAGAGCCTGATGCGGGGCTCAAACCCACGGACCATGAGACCATGACCCGAGCGGAAGTTGGTCGCTTAACCGACTGAGCCACCCAGGTGCCCAAGAAGTTGTAGTTTAAAATAAATAAGTCCTGATTATAGCATGGTGACTACAATTAATACTGTATTGTATATTTGAAAGTTAAGAAAGTAGATCTTAAGTGTTCTCATCACGAGAAAAAGATTTGTAACTATGAATGTTAACTAGACTTATCGTGGTGATCATTTCACAAGATCTACAAATATTGAATCATATGTACCTGAAACTAATATACTATATGCCAATTATATGCCAACATCTCAATAAAAAAAATATGGGAGTTGGGACTTTTGAAGGCTAAAAGATGGTGGGTAACAGGAAAGATTATTTTCTAAGATGTCAAGGGTATTGTGCATGAGTCATTCTATCCACTGAAAAATACAGAATTTTCCTGATAATTGAGGCTTTTAGATGGAGTTATACATTATCAATGGTGGGAAATCTTGGTCTCTTCTTCTATAGAAATACTCAGTAAGCACAGAATTCTACTTTTCTGAACATTTCAATGAATTCTGTCTGAAGGGAGAAAACTGACCCTGTAAGGTACAAACTTAGTCGGTGCAGCCACAATCAACTTTATGTTCTTTATTTTATTGATCCTTTCCACACTGATCCTTAGACCCAATATTACTAAACTCGAAAAGTACAATAAAATCCTCTATAATTTGAAATCTAGGAAAATATGGAGTCAATTTAGTTGTTTGGGTAGCTAAGGGTTAAGTAGAAGATCTTCATTATGGGAAGTTAGGTCACTTTTTCTAAAACTCACTGGAGCAATTTATATTACACAGAAGACAGCACTTGGATATAGTCTCATTTTCACTGAAGCTTCAGGAACTTGCAGTGTATCAAGTTTATTAATTTTAAATTTAAAGTCCTGTATTTTTAGACATTATGCATTTGGGTTTGATTCTTTTTAAATAATGGGGTTAGATATTTTGTGTTCCATATTATGGAACATCGATCTTATTACTATTCCATCGTTGCTTTAGGCCACATACATCCTTCTATAAAAATCCATATTGACAGTGAGAATTGATGCAGATCACTGAATGGTTTCTTCAGTGTTACCCTTCAAGTTGGAAATACTGTCCATAAATTGGGAATTCTGGCGTTACCGTTGCCCTGTTTGACTCAGTATGAGAGTGTGCAGTGGGCGTAAATCTGCTGACAGGCTCAGCTTCTCTCACTCATCTGATCTAAGGAGACACTGAGTCAACAGAATAGAATTCCAATAGCTTCCCTACTGCAAAGCTCATGCCCTTCAGAGTGATACCTTTGTCCTCTGGGGCTTATTCAACTGCTTTAGGAAAGTGATAGCCTGAGCAGTAAAAATAGAACAGTGTCCAATCTGCAGAGTAAAAGAAAATTAGATTTTACCTAAACTAGTGCAGCACATTTTTAAAATTCTTTATATATTTTCTTTCAATTTTTGGTATATTGTATAAAATTAAACTTTCTTTGGAACATAACCATTTTATTGCAGTATTTGGATTATGGATATCTGATTCTTCTCATCATTCATTCTCTCAAAATTACAAAAGGTTTAAAAATTTATCTTATCTCCCTATTTGCAACATATAACATTAAATGAGGTGAAAAAAATTAGAATGCTTTGCATTGGCAGTCAGTCTAGCTTCTACCGTTCATTCACTGGCAGCTACTATAAAGAACTCTAATGATAGGAATCAAGGAGTCCAATTAAATGACCACACCTTGACCTTGCCTCAGGCAAGTATGCTAACATTCATTTACACAAGTGGCATGTAGTTTGTGTTTGAAAATTGTACTTGAAACAAGGCCATTTCAAAAACTGTTTGGGACTATAGTCTATCCCAATCTTTTGATTTTACCTATAAGGCAATGAAGGGAAAGGACTTTATAAGGTTACTACTAATTAGTGGAGATAAGACTTTTAGGGTTTCTTAGAAAATTTGGGAACTTAGATTAAATGATCATAACACCCTTTCAGTGATAGCTTTCTATGAATTCATAGGAATAAGACACATTAGGCTCATACACATTAGGCTACTGGAAGCATAGTCATTCATTCTAATATTCAAGTACATTCTGTGATAGAAACACTTGCTGGTCACACAGACTACAATTTTGATAAAACATGGTTCCCATATGTTTGTCAAGGGATACAAACAGGAAATTATAATGTAGAATAGTAAATACTTATTAATATGTAGTTACACTGAAAAGAGGTGCCCATGAAGCATTCTAGGTATAGCAGGGGCCCCAGAAAAAATTGGGGGGTCTTTTGGGTATATAGCCACATTCTTAGGAAGTGAAAAGTGAATGATTCGAGAGGGGATACAGTGACTGTATACAAATTATGCTTTCAAGAAACTTGGTTAAGCAAACAAAAACAAAAACCAATAAAACATTTGTGCTATAATGATGGGTGGTAAGGAGAAACACCTCATCTCTTCTGCCAAAGGAAGAGATGAGCATATTTATACACACTAAGAAATAATCTAACACATAAAGAGATAATTAATGCAGCAAAATGCCTCTGGAGAGGAGACGCATTGTATCCAGATTACTGGCCCCTTTCTTTCTAAAAGGGAAAATAAGGTAATAAGGACTCCCAAGTGTGAAGTGGAGTTGCTAACTAACAGAAAGCCAGCAGGCAGGACTAAGAGAAGAGTTGTCAGAAGATTGTCTTGATACTTGTGGGAGCTGGAAGAAGGAGGGAAGAAATGGGAGAAGTAGCTGACCAAGACTGCTTATTTTTTATTTGTATTGAAAGACCAGCTAAGATTATAGAGAATGCACTTCTAGAACTAACAATTGTGTGGTCATGACATTTTCTCTAGCATTGCTCAGCAGCAATGTGAGGAAAGCTGATGAGCAGAGAGAAAGACTGATGGTTTGGACATTAGTACAATAGAAAAAGAAATACATGGGGTGAAGGATTCACAGGACTTCAGAGAAAGTATGGGAAGTTAGGAACCTCAAAATGTCCAAAGTACAGAGAAAGAGCAGAATAGGGGAAAGGTGGGGAGACCAAAAGATCAATTCAGTCAAAGACCAAGGATACTTGGGAGGAGACTCAGAAAGGTAGAAGAGTAGGGTGTGTGGGATATTAGAATTCCTGGCTTGGGAAACTTTCAGATGGTAACTTCCAGTGTGCTGCCTTGGGGTATGTACTGAACCACAGTAGAGATGAAAGGGACTGGATTTGAAGACCAAATAAATGGAGTGACTGGAGGGTAGGACCTCTACTTACGTATGGAAATCTTTCAGAAAAATAGAGAAAATGGAAATGGAAAGAAGGAAGTAAGCTGTGGACCAAAGCCTCGATGAATATAGAGAAGGACTGATTTGCCAGAAAAGTGGCAGAAAGGAATCAGTTTTAGAGGATGGAAAATTTGGATACCATAAACCATTGAGGATGAAGGGGTTTTTCTCGCATGAATATAGAAGAATAATGATACAGAACTGGTGAGAGAAACTAGGAGAATTCTGGGATTGCTTTAGGAATTTGAGGTGTGGGAGAATAAACAAACTCGTTCTTGAAAGGACTACCATGAAATCAGGTGTTTGAAGGTCAGCCAGGTTTCAGTTGAGGCATAGAGGAGAAATATAGATAATTGGTCATATCCTTCCATTTGGAATATTACAATATGTGCTTTGAGTTCCAAAGAAAGCTATTTTAAAGGCTTTCTGGTACCCTTTCAAGGTGATTCCTTAAGGACAGGAAGTGCAAGTGTGCATGCTTATCTCTATATATCTTGTGCCCAAGTAGGCATCTGTATACTATAAACTCCTTGAGATAAGCGACTGGAGTTGTTTGATGCATCCTCAGCATCTAGGCTTAGAAAATAGCAGGCTCTTAATAAATACCTGTGCCTGTCATATTGTAGGTGATCCACACATACTTGTGGAATGACCATAATATCTAAGACATAGTAGTATGATGCCTTGTCAAGTTTGCTTCTTGTTTCCTCTGAAGAATATGAGTGAAATAAAAAAATAAAAAAAAAAAAGCACAAAGTGAAGTTTCCCAGCTCACCTATCCATAAAACTTGAGGTTTTCTCTTTAAATAATTAAACTGCTATGGCACAAGTCACTTTTCCCACCATTTGAAATGGATAGCCATCTTATAAGAATTTTCCATTTCTTTTTATATTATGGGATAATTCATGGATTTTTACTTCAATGAAAAAAAAATCATCCAATCAAAGAACTGTCTTTTTTTAAAGTCTTGTGTAAATAGATACTTGTCATCTAGTCTCATAGTGTGCACCTGTACTCATCTCTTATACTTACAGCTATTCTGTGCTTTAGTGCTGACATATGACATAATCAAAAGTTAAGTCTAACTATGTTGCAAAAGTAAACTTTTAAAAACTTCCTAAACAGTCTTAAAAATCTAAGTCATTATCAGCGAAAGTCCGATTAGGTTCTTTAGTTGTATGTGAGGCATTTTGCAGTTGATAATTTCATGTGCTCAGAATAATGCAGATAAATTTAGCTATTGGGTATTTTCCCCATAGCTAAGATATAAAAGCATTTCTCCAATTTTCTCTAACAAATGCATACATTTAACTTCACAAATAGTGTCAATATCATTTTTATTTTTTATTAAATTTAAACTTGTTTATTAAATTTATTTAAACAACAACAACAACAACAACAACAACAGAACAGTTCACCTATTTCTTCTACCCTCAACCCCTGCCTCTGGCAACCACCCATCTGTTCTTGGCATTAATGAGCTTAGTTGTTTTGTTTCGTTTGTTTTAAAGATTCCACATATAAAAGAGATCATATGATATTTGCCTCAGACTTCTTTTACTTAGCATAATGCCCTGAGGTATATCCGTGTCACAAATGGCAAGACTTCATTCTTTTTAGGGCTGAATAATACCACATTGTGGAGATATTTATCTTATTTATCCATTTATCCATCAATGGATACTAGTTTGTTTCCTTACCTTGGCTATTATAGATAATGCTGCAATGAACATGGGGGTGCACATATCTTTGAGTTAGTGTTTTTGTTTTCTTCAGATAAATAACCCAGTTATGGAATTACTGGATCATCTGATATTTTTATTTTTCATTTTTTTAGTTTCCTCTATACTGCTTTCCATTGGTGGCTGAACCAATTTATACTCTCAACATAATGCACAAGAGTTCCCTTTTCTCCACACTCTTGCCAACACTTACTATTTCTAGTCTGCTTTTTTTTTTAATATATATATAATGGCCATTCTAATAAGTATGAGGTGACATCTCATTGTGGTTTCGTTTACATTTCCCTGATGATTAATGATGCAAAGTGTCTTTTCATGTACCTGTTGGCTACCTGTATGTCTTCTTTAGCAAAATGTCTGTTTGGATCCTCTGCTCATTTTTTAAGTGGATTTTTTTTTTTTTTTTTTTTTTTTTTTTGCCATTCAATGGTTTGAGTTCTTTATATATTTTGGATATTAACCCGTTATCAGCTACATGGTTGTAAATATTTTCTCCCACTTAGTAAGTTGCCTTTTCATTTTGTTGGTTTCCTTTACTGTGAAGAAGCTTTTCAGTTTGCTATCATCCCACTTATTAATTTTGCTTTGTTGTTTTTGCTTTTGGTGTCAAATTAAAAAAAAAAAAAAAGAAAAATCATTGCCAAGATCTATGGTAAGGAGCTTACACTATGTTATCTTCCAGGAGTTTTATAGTTTTGGGTCTCCCATTCAGGTCTTTAATCCATTTTAAGTCAATTTTTGTGTATGGTATAAGATAGTGTTCTAGTTTCATGCTTTTGCATGTGGTTGTCCAATTTTCCCAAAACCATTTATTGAAGAGACGGTATTTCTCCATTGTATATCATGACTTCCTTGTCATAAATTAATTGATCATATATGTGTAGGTTTAATTCTGGGCTCTATCCTGTTCCACTGATTTATGTGGCTGTTTTTATGAAAATACCATAATGTTTTCATTACTATAGCTTTGTAAGATAGTTTGAAATCAAAGGTGCCTCCAGCTTTGTTCTTCTTCCTCAGTATTGCTTTGGCTATTTGGAATCTCTGAAGGTTCCATTCAAATTTGAGGGTTTTTGTTCTGTTTCTGTGAAAAATTCCACTGGAATTTTGATAGGAATTGCACTAAATCTTTGTATTGCTTTGGGGAGAATGGACATTTTAACAATTTTAATTCTTCCAATCCATAAGCACATTATATCTTTCCCTTTATTTGTGTCTTCTTCAATTTCTTTTATTAAGATCTGATGGTTTTTAATATACAGGTTTTTACCTCCTTGGTTAAACTTATTCCTATGTATTTTTTTTTTCCTTTTTGGTTCAGTTATAAATGGGATTTATTTCTTAATTTCTTTCTGGTATTTTATTAGTGTATAGAAATGCAACAGATTTTTGTGTATTGATTTAATATCCTACAACTTTACTGTGTCCATTTATCATTTCTAACATTTTTTGTGATGGAGTTTTCAGGGCTTCTATATATAATACCATGTCATCTGTAAACAGAGACAGTTTCACTTCTTCCTTTCCAATTTGGATTTCTTTTACATCTTTCCCTTGCTTAATTGGTCTGGCTAAGACTTCCAAACCTATGTTGATTGAAAGAGACAAAAGTGAGCATCCTTGTCTTGTTCCTGATCTTAGAGGAAAAACTTTCAGTTTTTACCATTGAATATGACGTTAGCTGTGAGCTTTTTATATAGGGCCATTATTATGTTGAGGTACGTTCTCTCTATACCTGCTTTGTTGAGAGTTTTTGTCATAAATGGATGTTGGGACACTGGGGCACCTGGGTAGTTAAGTGTCTGACTCTGGGTTTTGGCTCAGGTTATGATCACACAGTTGATGGGTTCAAGCCCTGCATCAGGCTCTGTGCTGACAATAAGGAATCCCTACTTGGGATTCTCTCTCTCTCTCTCTCTCTGCCCCTTCCCCATTCATGCTCTCTCTTTTTCTCAGAATAAATAAAGTTTAAAAAGTATTAAAAAAAACAAATGGATGTTGAATTTTGTCAAATGCTTTTTGTGCATCTATTGAAGTGATATGATTTTTATCCTTCATTTTGTTAATGTGGTATTTCACATTGTGTGATTTGTGGATATTGAACCATCTTTGTATTCTTGGAATAAATCTCACTTGTTCATGCTCTATGATCCTTTTAATATATTTTAAAAATCAGTTTGCTAATATTTTGTTGAAGATTTTTGCATGTCTTTATCAGGGATATTGGCCTGTAATTTTCTTTTCTTATAGTATCTTTATCTGGCTTTGGTACCAGGGTAATGCTGGCTGGCCTTGTTAAAGAAGTTTGGAAGATTCCTCCTCTTCCATGTTTTGAAAAAGTTTGAAGTTTTATATTAATTTTTCTTTAAGGGTTTGTTAGAATTAACCTGTAAAACTCTCTTATCCTGGACTTTTGTTTGTTGGGAAGTTTTTGATTCCTAGTAGAAATTGAATCAGTAATCAAGTGTGCAGATTTTCTATTTCATCTTAATTCATTCTTTGTAGGTTCTATGTTTCTAGGAATTTATCCATTTCTTCCAGGTGTCCAATTTGTTAGCATATAATTGCTCATAGTAGTCTCATGATCCTTTGCATTTCTGTAGAAGTTGTGATATCTTTTTCATTTATGATTTTATGTATTTGAGCCCTCTCTCTCTCTTTTTTTTTTTCTTGGTGATTCTAGCGAAAGGTTTGTCAATTCTGTTTATCTTTTCAAAGAACCAGCTCTTAGTTTCATTGATCTTTTCTAATGTCTTTTAAGTCTCTATTTCATTTATTTCTGTTCTAATCTTTGTTATTTCCTTCCTTATAAACTTGGGCTTTGTTTGTTTTCCTGTTTCTAGTTCTCTGAAGTGTAAAATTAGGTTAAGACTTTTCTTGTTTCTTGAGGTAGGTATTTATTGCTAAGAACATCTCTCTCAAAACTGCTTTTGCTGCATTCCATAAATTTTGGTATGTTACCTTTCCATTTTCATTCATCTCAAGGTATTCTTTATTTTCTCTTTTGATTTCTTATTTGACCCATTAGTTGAATTTCTTTTGTAAATATTAGCCCTATTAATATAAATGTCTTCTTTCTTAGAAATATATTTTGAGTTTAAGTATTAATTTACAAATATTTATACAGTGCTTCTAATACACAAAGTAGTGTGCTAGAATTTTACTAGGATATTGGGATTAAATTGATTTCAGATACAAAAAGTTCAGTTTACAGATATGACATGCCATTTGTTAATAAAACTGTAGGAGCCCATTACAGAATACTTCAATAATGTATGTATATTTAACCACAAACAATTCTGTGAATTATATAAAATTATATATAAAAGTATAATTTCTTTTGAGTACTGACAAGGTTTGTTCTCGACAAATTTGTCCTTTTAGATTTCTCTATTCTCTTATTTCGCTAAAGTGTGTTCAATTATGCTATTGTATTCACTTGAACTTGGCAGGATGCATTATGCAAATCACTGCCTGCTTCTTATGTATCAGCAAGTGAGATCTCCAAAATGTCTCTGTTAAGTTGCTAATTAAAGTTAACCCCAGACAAACAAGAGAGCACACTAACTCTCACTGCAAGAGAGAGGCCAAGGAGTGTTTTGTATTCTTTCATACAAAGTTCCCATTATAAATGTGACAGAATTAGTGTTTTAACTATACCATAATAAAACACTAAAAGATTGAATCTCTGTTTTCCAACAAAAGCTTCTTAAATCCACTGACCTCACTGAGATTAACTATGGAGAAGACATTTATTGCCACTGATATATTAAGTCATGAATGCTTAAGGACAGTTTTAAGTAACCAAGAAGTTAACTAATACATCTCCAGAACATATTCTATAGGCAACAAATACTATGCAATGTGGTGTAATTAATGGAAGGAATATAGACTGCAGACTGGGACAGATGTGAGTTCAAATGGGTTCAAATGATTGGGCAAATGACAATATTTTCTTTTGGAGACTGCAGTGACTCACTTGGAAAATGAATATAATGTTACCTGTTTTATAGTGTTACGCTAGTTTCATCTCTAGATCTTAAATTTGTTTTGAGTATCTATTGATTCAAAATGAATTTGGTAAAGATAATATCTGCAGTAGGCAAAATGACATCCTATTAGAGATGACCAAGCCCTAATCCCTAGAACCTATGAATATGTTAAATTACATGGAAAAAGGAAATGAAGTTTGCCAATCAACATCCTTTAAATAGGGAGATTTCTTTTTTTTTAATCTAAAGGATTTTTTTATTTTAATTTTTTTGTGTGATTTCTAAAATTTTTTTATTATTATTTTTAATATATGAAATTTATTGTCAAATTGGTTTCCATACAACACCCAGTGCTCATCCCAAAAGATGCCCTCTTCAATACCCATCACCTACCCTCTCCTCCCTCCCACTCCCCATCAACCCTCAGTTTGTTCTCAGTTTTTTTTTTTAATTTTTTTTTAACATTTATTTATTTTTGAGACAGAGAGAGACAGAGCATGAATGGGGGAGGGTCAGAGAGAGAGGGAGACACAGAATCTGAAACAGGCTCCAGGCTCTGAACTGTCAGCACAGAGCCCGACACAGGGCTCGAACTCACGGACTGTGAGATCATGACCTGAGCCGAAGTCGGCTGCTTAACCGACTGAGCCACCCCGGCGCCCCTGTTCTCAGTTTTTAAGAATCTCCTATGCTTTGGCTCTCTCCCACTCTAACCTCTTCTTTTTTTTTTTTTTCCTTCCCCTCCCCCATGGGTTTCTGTTAAGTTTCTCAGGATCCACATAAGAGTGAAACATATGGTATCTGTCTTTCTCTGTATGGCTTATTTCACTTAGCATCACACTCTCCAGTTCCATCCACATTGCTACAAAGGGCCATATTTCATTCTTTCTCATTGCCACGTAGTACTCCATTGTGTCTATAAACCACAATTTCTTTATCCATTCATCAGTTGATGGACATTTAGACTCTTTCCACAATTTGGCTATTGTTGAGAGTGCTGCTATAAACATTGGGGTACAAGTGCCCTAAATAGGGAGATTTCTTTGGATTATCCAAGTAGATCCAATGTAATCCTAAGGGCTCTTATAAGTAGAAGAATGCAGAAGAAGAAATTGAGAGAAAGAAATCTGATAATGGAGCAAGGTCAGAGTGATGTGATGAGAGGAGGACTTGATGGGAATGGCTGGTTTTCAAGGAAGAGGAAGGGTTCATGAGTGAAGAAATGCTGGTAGCCTCTGGAAGCTAGAAAATACAAGGAAACAGATTCTCCCCTAAAGCCTCCAGAAGGGAACACAGCTCTGCTGACACCTTGATTTTTGCCCAGTAAGATCTGTGTCAGATGTTTGACCTACAGAACTGTGAGATAATACATTTGCTTTGTTTTAAGTCCTTATGATTTTGGTAATTTGTTACAGCAGTGATAAGAAACTAATACAGTGCTGGATTTTTATATTGTCTTTTAAAACTAAGAAAGCCAGCACTGCAGGTGAGAACTGCATAGTTTTTCTTTCCAGGCTAGGTTCATCAATTAAAACATAGAATATTTTATTCTAATAACTTGTTGAAATTGTTTAAAATATCTGTATTTGAAATTTTACTTCATTTATTTATATATTCACTTGTATTATAGAACTCTCTGCAGTACATTTGTAACTTATACAGTTTTATAGAGAAGGTATGAATGTAAACCAAATACAATTGGGAGTATTATATGTCTTTACATCTCAATAAAGATAAAAAAGAAAAATACATAGATTTTTTTGTATAGATTTTGTATAGATTTGTATAGATTTGAATAGATTCCTTATTCAATATATATAAAGAATAGAGTAAAGGTCACTCTACTAAACTTTGTGACGCCTATGAAACTTAAAATGGACAGTCATTTACTGAGACAGAAGCTAGGAGTGTGTTCTGTTAAGTCCAAGCTAGTATCAGTTTCAGCTGCCTACTCTGATTTATAGCCTAAAAGATTTAACATTAAGTACTCGAATTAAAGTTATAATTACTGTAATTGTTCTCATTGGTTATTATTTGGCAAGGGTATGCATTATCAAACCTTCTGCATGCTACCAAGTGCTTTTTGCCTATAAGACAATATGTAAATTTTAATCTATAGAGAAACAAAATGTCGAACACGATGGGTGTTCATACAATATAATGCTAGGGTCAGGAGGAAGTATGGTACTAGGAGCAGAAGTGTGTGTACAATGTGAAAACCAAATGGGCCACTGTCTGTTTTGGCAAAGAAAGTGAAGTCTGGAGGAGCCAATGAAAGGGCAGAGGAAAAGTTTACCTCTGTAGGCTTTCATGTGGGCAGAAGAGAGGAGACAGAAAATAAAGTGATAGGCAGGCAAGAGGGCCACACTGGATCCAGATTCAAAAGGCTAAACACAGCATATCTTAAGCAGTATTCATCAAGTTTACCCTACGACATAACTGCATTACAATTCTTTGAGAGAACTGAGAAGCTTCTATTCTTTAGTGAATCCATTCTATATAAAGATATCTGATATATTCAGTTTGTTCATGTTTTGGTCAATTAGGTGAAAAGTAGCAGAATAAGCCACCCCAAAGTAGGCCTGTTTGGCATAAGGATTATTTTGATCTGGCTATTTGAGAAAAAGCAAATACAAGAGAAATCTCTGAAAATGGTAGAAATTACCCTTTTGTAAGTGAAATTTACATTTAAGAATAATTTCCATCTGTAAGTTCTCTCTCTCTCTGTACCAGAAAGAGAAAGATGACTAAATCTCAGGAAGCTCTTATTCAGGAATAAGGCATCTGACTTATTAAATCTATATAACAGCCTTACCTTTCATGGTGCTTTTTCTTCACTGTGCTTTTGCTGGTAACCTCTCTTAACTGACCTCCCTTTGTACCCTCCCTCAACATCTTTCTTTTGTCTTTAGCTGAATACTGTATTTAAATTGATGGCTTGGAGCACCTGGGTGGCTCAGTCGGTTAAGCATCCGACTTCGGCTCATGTCATGATCTCACCGTCAGTGAGTTCCAGCCCCGCATCGAGCTCTGTGCTGACAGCTCACAGCCTGGAGCCTGTTTCAGATTCTGTGTCTCTCTCTCTCTCTGACCCTCCCCCGTTCATGCGCTGTCTCTCTCTGTCTCAAAAATAAATAAACGTTAAAAAAAATTATAAAAAACCCAGACAGGCCAAAAAATAAATAGATAAATAAATACTAAATCGATGGCTTGAGACATTTTAGGGAGTTTACTCATTTTTCCTTTCTCCCTCCCTCCCACCACGTATAAGTGAGGCATATATATTAATAATCTTGTTTATTTTTCTCTTGTTAATCTGTCTTTTATGGTGGAGGGGGCATAAATCAGCCATAGAACCTAGAAGGATAAAGGGAAAATTATTTTTCCTCCCCTACACAGGCTAACTGAATCATTTCATGACACTTATCATTAGTACATTCATGTATTTACATGTAAAAATTTATGAAAATGTAGCCAGTTTGATTTTGGTGACAATTTATTGTACCTGTATGTAACAAGGCTATTATCAATTGCAACCATTTGCTTCATTTCTTAATATTGCTGCCAGAATATAATATCTTTATTTATGTGAATCTAGGGGTTTTAAATAGATATTGTGAACAAGAAAACTTACCCAATTATAAACCTTGCATTGCTTATGGACCCACCTGTCATTCTTTATTATGTGCACAAGGCCCATAAACAACACCAATAATCATTTATTTATTACTTCACTATTGAAAAAAAATTTAATACAACGTGCAAGGTATTCTAGGAAATAGTAGAAAAATTTCTGTCCTCAATTAATTCTAGTGGGAAGTCAGGTCAAAATACCCCAAGATAAACAAAAATATAATGGCAAATGCTGAGGAGAATAATACAGCAGCAAGTAAAATAAAAAAGATAGAATACAGGCTTCAGGAATATTATTAGCTTAGAGAGAGTGACCAGTCAAGGTTTTCTTGAGCATGCAACTCTAAAGTAGAGATACGAATGAAATAAGGGAGCTGACCATGTGGTTATTTCAGTCAAGGGCACTGTAGGAAAAAAAAAAAAAAATATATATATATATATATATATATATAGAGAGAGAGAGAGAGAGAGAGAGGAGGGGGGGAGAGAGACAGAAAGACAGGAAGGAAGGAAGGAAGGAAGGAAAGAAAAAGAAAGAAAGAAGAGAAAGAAAGAAAGAAAGAAAGAAAGAAAGAAAGAAAGAAAGAAAGAAAGAAAGAAAGAAAGAAAGAAAAGAAAAGAAAAGACAAGACCAGCGCCTGGGTGGCTCAGTCAGTTGAGTGTCCAACTTCAGGTCATGATCTCAAAACTCTTGAGTTTGAAGCCCACATCCAACTCTGCTGACAGCTCAGAGCCTGGAGCCTGCTTCTGATTCTGTCTCCCTCTCTCTCTGCCCCTCCCCCACTTGCTCTCTCTCTCTCTCTCTCTCTCTCTCTCTTTCTTTCTCTCTCTCAAAAATAAACATTAA
The DNA here is from genome assembly GCF_018350175.1 of Felis catus. Taxonomy (NCBI): domain Eukaryota; kingdom Metazoa; phylum Chordata; class Mammalia; order Carnivora; family Felidae; genus Felis; species Felis catus. Next base: position 108,946,894 of record NC_058371.1, read on the forward strand.
AAAATTAAAGGAGGAAAGAAAGAAAGAAAGAAAGAAAGAAAGAAAGAAAGAAAGAAAGAAAGAAAGAGAGAGAGAAAGAAAGAAAGAGAGAAAGAAGGAAAGAAATCCAAGCATGTTATCCATCTATGACAAGTCAATAATGGCTTGCCGTTTCACTTGGGATAAATCCCAATGTCTTTAATATGACCTACAAGACCCTAGTTGCCTCTCCCCTCCTGTTAGTTATTACCTCTGTTACTATTTTCCTCCTATTTCACTTTGCTCAGCTTACTGTGGATTGGAATCAAAACCAAAAGCAAAGAGGACAGTTAGGAGGTTATTGGAATAATTCGGGTGAGAAAAGGGTAGTTAAACTGAAACTGCCAACAGAATTAAGTCTGTAGAAATGCATGTAGCCCATAGCTATTGGGACAAACATCAGGCTACTTCACTTAAGATATGAAAATGTAGCCCAAGAGAACAAAAAATGAAATACTTGCACAGTTATCATAGTCACAAGGTGTAAGGCCTCTGCTTTTGCTAACAAAGACAGCATCACTGACACACACTACTGCTGAGATGTTTCGCACACCCAAACCAGGGAAGGGAATGACCACCCAGCAACAATCTGGATGACACCAGACAGACCAGTGCCAAAAAGACAATCAGCCTTGAAGTTTACTCAATCCCTAACCAATCAGAAGAACCCACAACACTGAACCCCTTACTCTTGAGTTTTTCCCCTAAAAGCCCTCACTCACAAGCTATCAGCAAGTTTAGGACTTTGAACATTAGCTCTCCTTTCGCCTGGGTGGTGCCACACCAATAAATAGCCTATCTTTCTTCACTACCAAAACTCAGTTTCAGTCTTTTATTGGCCTCCTGCAGATCGTGCAGACGAATTCTCCTTTGGTTCGGTTGCAAAACCATGGTAGTGGTAGAGAGGGTAGCAGTATGGAGAAGTAAGAGCTTAGAATATATTTTGATGGTATAGTCAAAAAATTTTGCCTCAAATTTGGGGTTGAAGGGATAGAGAGGACGCAAAGGAATACTAAGCTTGTTGACCTTTTGACCTTTACAACTACAGGTATGGAGTCACCACAAACTGTGATGGGAAAAACTGTAGGAAGAACATGTTTTGAGGGAAATATTAGGAAATAAGTGTGAACATAGAAAGTTTGAGATGCTTAATGAACATTCGAATGGAGATGTCAAATACGCAGAGGGCCTGAAATCCAGGGAGAGAGATTAAGGTAGAGACATTAATATGGGAGTCATCAGCATATTGATGGTATGTTAAGCCATGGGACTGGATGAGATCACAAGGGAGATGAATGATGACAGAGTAAAGTGGCTTTCAACATTAAGATGTCTGAGAGAAAAAGAAAAAACAGCAAAATGACTAAGATGGCAAAAGCAGGTTAACGTGGTACCCTGGCAGCCAAGTGAAGTATTAAAAGGAAAGAGAGATCTAAGTGTGTCCATTGCTATTGACAGGTCAAGAAAGTTGACCAATGAGAACGACTATGGGATTTAGCAATGTGGAGGTTGAAAGAAACCAGAATACATCACCCCACAATATGCCCCTTTGGCATAAGGATTATTTTGAGCTGAAGGCAACTGAGAAACAGACACAAGAAAAGCTCCCTCCCCTCTCCTTATTTGCCTAAAAACAGGGCATACATTTTCAGCGATGTCCCTCCTCCCCTCTCTATCAGGAAGAACAAAAATTAGTCACCCCAGACCATGTTAGACCCTTATCAGCCTGGAGACTGGATGGGAGGAATCTACATAACAAACTTCACTAATCAGCCTTTATGTACTAGTTTCCCTTTTATTTACCTTACCACAGTTTGCTGCCCTTGGAAGTCTAAAACTACTTTGTCTTGTAATTCCTCTATAAATTTACTGCCTTTGTTGAAGCCACTATATAAGCCTCAATTCTAAGTCACCTCTGAGTTATTCATATCTGGGTACTCCAATGTGTTACAAGCATGATGCACATTAGTAACCTTTTCTCTTGTTAGTCTGTTGTTACACAGTATCAACTGAGAACTATGATGGGTACAGGAAAGGTTATCATTACCTCAACAAGAATAGTCCCGATGTATCAGTGGGTGCAAAAAAAAAAAAAAATCAATGAAAGGCATTCAAGAGAGAATAGGAGGAGAACATTTGGAGATGCAGTGAATATGTTGAGTCTTTTCAAGGAGTTTTCTTGTAGTCATTAGAAATGGTGCCAGAACTGGGAGATGGAGGAAGGCAAAAGACAGTTTTGGGGGGTCTATTTGTTTTTGTTTTAGAATGGGATAAATACAATATATGTTTGTGCTGATGGTATGATGCTTTAGGAAAAACTCCAGTGCAGGGAGAGTTCCTTCTTAAAAACAGGAAGGAAGTTCAAGTTTAGGGACATTGACATGGGTATGTAGGTGGATACCATGGTGGGAGATTTGTCAGTCTCGCGACTGCTTCAGTTTTCCTCAGTGAAGCTGTTCCTCAACTAGGATAACGCACCAGTGAAAAGACAAGGAAAATATGGATCTCACGCTCTGTAACAATAAAACCCTTTCCCATAGGTTTACTTCACTTAATTCTCTACCTACCCTGACAGGTATTTCTAATGATTCCAGGTGGGTTTTGAGCAGCAAAGGGGATTCATCTGTCAGGATATTATCTAAATAGTATTTGTACATTCAGCTGTTACTGCAAAAAAAAGAACGCAGAGCCTCTTACAAAAGAAAAAAAACAACAACAAAAACTCTAGATTCCTTGCCCTTATAAGATAGAGCATGCATCAGCACAACTTCTTCTCAGGAGTGTAGATACCTCATTAAGATGCTAATTAAGTGCCTGTCAGGGAGAATTATTTGCCCTTCCTCTTATCTGGTTTTCCCTGCTTTTGAAATCTAGTCTTTGGTTGCAGAATTTCAATTCACAACAGAGATATTCCTGGAAAAGCACAAAAATCTCTGGCAGCTGCAAACAGTGGTTAGGTTTTCATTTGGTAGAAATCCCTTCCTAAAGAACTATCAAAATTTGATTGGAGTGAATTCAGTGATTAATTTCAAACCATGTAATCCTATAGCATAAATGTTTAGTGTGAACACCTCAGACCTCCTTAATTACCAGAAAGAGAAATAATGTATACATTCTGAGGTTTACTGATTTATTATTTTACTTTAGAGAGAGAAAGAGCATGAGTGGGGGGGAGGGGCAAAGAGTGGGAAGGAGAGAGAGAGGAGAGAGAGAGAGAATCTTAAGCAGCCTCCACACTCAGCACAGAGCCTGTTGTGGGGCTTGATCCCATGACCCTGGGATCATGACCTGGGCATAAATCAAGAGTCAGACACTCATCCGACTGAGTCACCCAGGTGTCCCTTATAAATTCTGAGTTTTGTTCATTTTTATGGGTGATAGCAAAAGGCTAGTTGTTATGAACTCAATTATAATTACTAAATTTTAGGAATTAAAATGAGTAGCGCAGAATGGGGGAACAGGAGGTAGTAAGTTTTACATATGGGAAACGTTTGATTCAAACTTCTTTTTATAAACAACTAGTTTATCAATGTTAACAGACAGAATAAGTGATCCGTTATATGGTTGGTTATTCCTAAACTAATTTACTAAGTGGTGCTTTTTTGTTTATATGCTTATAGAAAATATACCCATATATTAGTGTTTTTTATTAGTTTTTTCCCTTAACACACACCCTATTATGGTTTGGGAGCATAATCTAAAGAGGGGACCCAGAGATAATAGAAGCTAGCTTGGGATAGGTATACATTAAAAAATAAATTAGACACAAGTAATGCACAAACCGAATTATATACTTGTGTGGTTTATAGAGACACAACTAAATGAGAAAAAGTACATAATTTCATCTGTCCATATGCAAAGTGCTCTATAATAAAGAATTAATTCTAGTTTTCTATATAATATTAACAGATAATGCTATTAGGATTATACCTAAAGTGTACTATTTTATTTTTAACTTTAAGATTTTACTATGTACTATTTTAGGCTTTTCCCCCAAATGGAAGTACATAGTAGTCTAAGGTAATTTTAATAACGATGATCCTTTTTGAAGTAAAGAGCTTGGATAATTATACATTTTGGCTATCCAGGTTATGTTAAAGAAAAATGTATTCTAGGGGCACCTGGGTGGCTCTAAGCTTCCGACTTTGGCTCAGGTCATGATCTCGCGGTTTGTGAGTTCGAGTCCCGCGTCAGGCTCTGTGCTGACAGCTCAGAGCCTGGAGCCTGCTTTGGATTCTTTGTCTCCCCCTCTCTCTGCCCCTCCTGTGCTCAAGCTCTATTTTTCTCTGTTTCTCAATAATGAATAAGCATTAAAAAAAGAAAAAAAAAGGAAAGAAAAATGTATTCTAAATCAATAAAATCTTAATAGTTAAAAATCACATGAACTAATAAGGTTTTGCCATTGTTACTATTTTTTTTTTTCAACGTTTATTTATTTTTGGGACAGAGAGAGACAGAGCATGAACGGGCGAGGGGCAGAGAGAGAGGGAGACACAGACTCGGAAACAGGCTCCAAGCTCTGAGCCATCTGCCCAGAGCCCCACGCGGGGCTCTCACGGACCGCGAAATCGTGACCTGGCTGAAGTCGGACGCTTAACCGACTGCGCCACCCAGGTGTCCCCATTGTTATTATTTTAATTTCAGACTTTCAGTAATATATCTTGTAATTTGAAAAACTAAGATGTGATGGGTAGATATGTAACAATGTGATTGTAAGTATGTATAGTAGATGTATCCCTATGTGTTAAAGCACTTTAAATACTGCCTAATATGATTGCCCCATAAATTATTCTTTCAGAACAATAGTTGGGTACAAATGACCATTGTTATAGTTAGCAAGGAAAAACTTTGTACGATATTCATAGAATAAAAATTTATCCTGTTTGATTATAAACATTTGCAGAAAGTTTACTTAGAAGTTTGACTCTTTCTGGGGCGACTGGGTGGCTCATTCGGTTGAGTGACTTTTGCTCAGGTTATGATCTCATGGTTCGTGGGCTTGAGCCCCACTTTGGACTTTGCGCTGACAGTGTGGAGCCTGCTTCAGATTCTCTGTCTACCTCTCTCTCTGTCCCTGCTCTCCTTGCATATGCTCTCTCTCTCATAAATAATAAATATTAAATTTTTTTTAATTATGAAAAAGAAGTTTGGCTCTTTCTGATAATCAACAAATTTATATTCTGTGGGTTTGTGAATACTGATCTGGGGAAAAATAGTATCTATTGTACAAATTATGTGCACTCAAAAAATATGGGTGGCTATATTTTGTTAAGTTCACTGTGGGAGAGGAAACTAATGAGAAACAACAATGACACAAATGTGTAGACTCAAGTAGAAACATGAAAAGGAAAGAAAGAACCTGAAGACACTCAAGTTCTTCACTACGGTTCAACCTGAAACCCACAAAGATTCTTGTCTTGAGTTCAATTAGTGATGCTGATAAAAGTTACTCTCCATACTTAAAATAATCCATGGTGATTTTGTCACATACAACCAAAAGTATCCTAACAAACAGTTGATTATAAATTGTGTTCAATGCTGTGGATAAAGTCAGAGATTATTCCTACTTACTAACCTGAGTAGATTGAAAGTCCATTCTTTTATATATTTGTTGAAAAAAAAAAAGACAAAAAGACTCGCTAGACCAAAGAATCTTGTAAACAGCTCCAATGGAACATTATACATATCTATATATACATACACACACACACACAAACACACACACATACACACACACAATATTAATATGCATGGATTTCATATTGTAATTTAGCCTGCTCACTAAAATTTGTTTCTAACCTCAAAATCAATACTCATGGAATTTCCTCACATATTCAGGGACATGCACAAAGCAGCAAACAATTTGAGATGTCCTGAAAGTATGTTCCCAGCTTAGTCAAACAAGTATGGTCTTCCCATCTCAGCTCTCAGCTGTCCTCACAGTCAGTATAGTCCATGTTTTTTGCATTTTTGTGTCTTTTGTTGGTAATTTTGCTGTTGCAAATGTCCCGAATGCAGTGGTAAAGTGCTATGCAACATTTTTATGTACAGGAAGACTATAATGTGCCTTACAGAGAATATATGTGTTAGATAAGTTTCACTGAGCTATGAGTTGAAAGTGCTATCAGTCACCAGTTCAAAGTTAATTAACCAAAAATGTATATTAAAGGAAATATCTTTAAACAGAAACACACATCAAACAAGTTTATGTATTGATTAGTTGACAAATGTTGTGACCACAGGTTTGCAGGAACCTAGCCCTGTGTTTCCCCTAGGAGCAATGGTTTGCTAATTCAATGTGGCAACATTTAAAACGTGACTACTATGAATAATGAGAATTAACTGTATATATATTCCATTTCACAGAATAGTGAACAAATGATGGAATGCAAACAATGTAGATTGCTAATTAAATAATCATGAAAATTATAATTGTTTTTAATCATATTTTCAAATTTCCTAAATCAGAATTTTACTTTGAAGACATAGACCAGTTTTGAATTAACAAGTTCTACTTTAATGCCAGAGTTCATGTTATTTTCCTTGAAGTTCAAAACATTTATCAATTCAATCACAGGAAAGGTATTTTAGAGTATTAGAATAACAAGAGTGTCAGATCTAAATTCAATTTTTGGGTTTGTTTTTGTTTTATCCAAGGTATTAAAAAAAAATATCTGTTTTAAAGCACGTTTAAGAATTTAAAGATGAAAAATATACATATGATCTTACCTAAAAGGTGTGATTTTGAGGGGTGCCTGTATGGCTCAGTTGGTTAAGCGTTGACTTCAGCTCAGGTCATGACCTCACAGTTTATGAGTTTGAGCCCCACATAGGGCTCTGTGCTGACAGCTCAGAGCCTGGAGCCTGCTTCAAATTCTGTGTCTCCCTCTCTTCTCTGCCCCTCCACCTCTCACACTCTGTCTCTCTCTCAAAAACAAGTAAACATAACAAAAAAATTTAAAAAGGTGTGATATTGGGGCACCTGAGTGGCTCACTCAGTTAAGCATCCAACTTCAGCTCAGGTCATGATCTCACAGTTTGTGGTTTCGAGCCCTGCATCAGACTCTATGCTGAAAGCTCAAAGCCTGGATCCTGCTTCAGATTCTGTGTCTCCCTCTCTCTCTCTGCCCCTCCCTCACTTGTGCTCTCTTTCTCTCAAAAATAAATAAATATTTTTCATTTTTTAATTATTTTTTAAATGTTTTATATTTATTTTTGAGAGACAGAGACAGAGACAGAGACAGAGCATGAGTGGGGAAGGGGCAGAGAGAGAGGGAGACACAGAATCTGAAGCAGGCATCAGGCTCTGAGCTGTCAGCACAGAGCCCTCTTTGGGGCTCAAATCCACAAACCGTGAGGTCATGACTTGAGCTGAAGTCAACGCTTAACCAACTGAGCCATCTAGGTGCCCCTACATAAATATTAGAAAAAAAAAAAAAAGTGAGATTTCAAGCTGGATAGGTAGAGAAATGAGAAATAAGTTTTCACTATTATCTTTTATTACTCTCAAATCAAAATATCTCAGTCACTATATCATTTGTGCTCATAGCACATTCTTCTTTCCTTTTTCCTCAGTTGATGTCCTTGTCAGCACTGAGGACTGGTCCGTTATTGGCTTATAGTTCTTCACTTCTCTCAATTCCAATAACCTTCATTTCTATTCTAGTGGAGCTCACAATTGGCAGAAGCACATCCTCTATCACAAGAGCTGAAACTTCAAACTCACATATCACATTTTCTGGTCACAAATTTTCTTTGTCCCTTGACTTCTTCATATTTTTCTAGTCTTGTATTTCATCCTTCCCTACATTATCTAAAACACTTTTGCCCATCACATCCATCTCTTAACAATGCCCTCAGTTCATTTGCCCCTAGTTCATCAGCACATCTGCAAATGAATATTCCAATAGTTTCCTTAAGTTCTCAAGAGGCCATTTTCTCTAGTTTCTTATCTGACATATCTTACTGTTCTGTTTGTTTCAATATGGTTCTCTTCCTCTACAAATCCTTTAAGAGCTGGTGTTACCTAAGATTCAAGGTTTGGATGCCTTAGCTTCTCACCCTTAGCTTGTTATATGTCACCATACCTTTTGCATGGGTTCAAATATTACCTTTTTCCTGATTATTCCCGAACAATATATTTACCTAGATTTCTTTCCTGAGCTGCCTGTGCATGCAGAGTCACCACATATCGTTACACTTGGGTATCTCACAGGTGCTTAAAATGCAACCTGTACAGGTTTTAATTCATCATCTGCTTTTCAAAATCTATCTCCCTAGGCTGTTACCTTCATGAGTCCTTTTTAGCTTTTTATCTCCCCTCTTATGGGAGATAGAAAGGTAGAAGGGGTTGAAATTGGGTTTTTGTCGTAGACTCTGGGTCTGAAGTTCTTTCTTGTCCAGCAAGAGAGCAGACACAGGATTAAAATGCGAGAGAGGCTAATGTCCAGGAGGAGACAAGAGCCCTGAGTAAGGGTCCTTGCTCCGTTTTTATTAGGAGCAGAAGGCTTGCAAGCATGATGGATATGCACAAAGAGACAATGAAACCGTGAACATTAACTCATGGGCATGGGGAAAAGGGGGTTTCAGAGATATGCGGTGTTAGGGGTTTGAGGTCAATACAAAACAAAATTTTGGTGCTGGGTGGAAGGTTGTTTACAGCAAACATGAGGTGACACCTCTGTTTACCTGAACTGGTCTAGGGGCAAGAAAGACAGAGCATGCTACCTCAGGGTCAACAAAGCACCATTCTTTTGCTAATTAGCTCTGCTCTGGGCAACTTTGTCCTGCTGAGGTCTAAAGTCCTGTTTTCCTGTTTCTTGTCCTTCCTTCCTGTAAAAGCAGCTTTCTGCTATTGTACTAAATTGAAGGGCACTTCCACCCTGAATACCTAATCTTATTTATCTAATCTTTGATGGTTTCATCCTTAGATTTCCTATTCCTATACCTTTGTCCTATGCTGGGGGCCTTTGCCCTGTTTACCTAATCTTGTTTATCCAAATTTGGGTGTGTTCATCCTATGGCTTTCTAGTTCTTTACGCCTTGTTAAACCATCAGGGCAAGCTCAGGGAATTCCTAAACTTATTCCCCACAGGTTTCCAGCTCTTCTCCCAAATCCAATAGGATTCTGATGAAGTCTTTTCCCATGCTAGCATGCCTTTGTTGTGAGAAAGTCTCTGAGCTTCTTTCAAAATGGTTACTTTTCCCCTCGTGTGGCTAAACACATGGGTTTTCTTCCTTCTGGTCTTTACCATGAGAACCTGGTAGGGCTCTTGGAGGTTAAACTCATGGAAGTGTGAAAGTTCCCCCTTAGACTGTGAGACAGTATTACCAGGAGTTTTTAACTCTCAAGCTGGCCTACACTTAGCCCTTGGCAATGCACTGAGTTATCATCTAAATGTTCCTACCCTTTACTAGCTCCAGAAGCTTCTACTTAGATAAGCTGATCTGTATACTCTGAATTTGCTTGTTTTTACAGTATTGAGGGAAGTGGTTTGTCCAGTGACTTCAATTCTCTGATAGATCTAAATTGCTAATTTATGGTGTATTCAGCTTTCTTTTTTTAATTGTGAAGAATATGTTGATAATGTGCAAGCAGTTAACATGTCAAAGGGCAGACCCTCAGTTCCTTTGACAAATATCACTTTATTTTGTACAGTTACTCTGAAATATTTGTGATCCATTCATTACAACTTATAACCTTTCCCCCAAATTATACTTTTATGTGATCTATGTAATTGCAATTTACATAGCTCATATTTCTTAATAAGAAAGCTGTTTTTTAACATGTCCATTACTAACTTTTATCAAACAAAAATTTCATTCATAAATGACTCTCCATTTTATAAAATCTGTTAAATATAAACATACGATACACAATTTATTGAAAACTGATGTTAATTGTGCTGTAACTTGCTAGAGAAAACTACACTAAGGACTCTGCTCTTCACACCTGAACCTGAGGACAGAACTTCAATACCCCGAGCTACTCAGAGGAAGATAACTAACTTTGGGTTACCATCCTAGAGACAAAAGTAATACTTAGGAGCTGAATTACTGAGCTTAATCACCAAAAAAGACCTCATATCCTTCTAGGGATGGAATCTATAGATAAGGTCTTCTGGTCAGAAAAATATTAAAGGAATCTCAGACAAATTAGGGCTACTCAGAATCCACCCTAAGTATATGAAACTCTTTTGGGATGGAGAAAAAAATGTTTATTTGGCAATATGTGTGGGACACCTGAGCTGATGCAAAAACCCTCTTCTAGGGGGAGATCAATAGCCACCCCACAAGAAACCTGGTGGCTCCAGCCTCTCCTGTGGTCCACGGTAGAGACCTGGGATGGATACATTTTGTTTCACCCTGAAATGTCTATTTCCTTTCGAATCACTTTCAGGTGTTTTAGGAAATGAGTGAAGACCTGGTGCGATGCAGGATAAATAATTTCATAAAATGGTAAGTTTGAAACTCATTTTTAAAGGTTGCTGTGTGCTGTTTATGGACCCACTAAATACAAAATATGACTTTGTATTGCATTAAGAGGCAAAAATGTTTGATATTATTCCACAAATTTCAAGCCTGAGTTGTGGTATTTGTCTTCAAATAATGAGAAGAAAATATGTACATATGGATAAACTGAGCTTCCCTCTCAGATTGTTGTGAAAAGCATAGGCAAGAGAAAGGAACAAAAATAGCCAACATTGCTGTCTTCCGTGCATAAGTTAAAAACGTGCACAGGACAAATGTAAGCAAGAAGATGTTTGTAACTTGCTTTCTCATAAGAGAGAATTCTGGGCCCAAGATGAACAGTTTCTTTAAAACAACATTAAGTTTTTGTTGAGAATTTTTGTTTGAATCTTTAAAGAATATTCTCACATATTTAATTGCTGCTGATTTTTTCTTTTAACTGATGCTGTCTGCTTCATTTCAAGGTTTTATATTTTAATGTTGCTCTCATTCAGTTGCTTATTTTTGGTTGTTAAAAACGATTATCTTAAATAAAATTTATTTTTAAACGTCTTCAATGTGGTACAAATATGTTTATACTATATATTTAAACAAAGGTTGAGTTACCAAGTTACTTAAGTGTGGGGCATTTGATTGCCAACAATATATCAATTACTAGGCAAATTTCTCAACATAATTTATCTCACTTAATATTAGATAGCCTAGTGTAAGGAGTACTTGTAAGAATGCAGAAGTGGGAGTGGTGCAGAGCGTGTAATATGAATATTCTACATCTTTATCTTATACTGTTGTGTCTTATATTGCCAAAATAGTCCAAGTATCCTTACATACTTGAGGATATGTATTTCTCACAGTCATTATTATTCAATATTCTAAAGATTTTTCTTACAGTTCTTGTTCACCTACTGGTGTAGGGTAATCCCCAGAATAACTTAAATTGAATCAAAATGAGGTTATCTGGCATCTAACACAGTACATTCTTTGGACACCCACATTAGACAGCATTCACAACATTGCCTAAGTAAATGGCTGAGATTTATAAAACAGTGTATATTACCATAAAATTGTATACTTCACAAAATCTACTTTCTAGCATACCCTGATTTTTATCACACTCTAGGAAGATTAATTAAAAAATCATTTGGTTAAGTTCAAAGTTAAAAAAAGTCAGTATTTTAATATATTTTCTTGGTGTAGATGAAAAGGGCATTGCACCCTACACTAAATTCCAGCCAAGAAAAAAAAATTTGCAGTTTGACAGATATTCCATTATTTTTATGGAACTATGTGCGTCACATTAGAAGAAATTCTTTTCAATTAAAATTATTTGGAAACAGGAACCATTTTAAAGCTACAGCTTTCATATTTATATTTTTCTTAATCCTCTCCTGATTGTGATTGTAAAATTTAAATAGAATTATTCAAAATGAAATTTTACTTTATCCAAAGAAAAAAATGAATAAAATCAGGGTTAGGTCTAACCGTTACACATTTGCAGTCTGTATATCCTTACTTGGAAGTTTTGTATATTTTTCCAGTATACCCCTGCCCACTTCCTCCCTAAGCCAGGCCATGAGAAGGGAAGGATCAAGGTCTTACTCAGTGTACTTGATAAAGGGTGGTTGAGGAGTTGCCTTTACCTACAGTGAACAAGCTCCAAGTGACCCCTTGTTCTCCAGCATTTATAAGAACAGGAAAAAGCTCACATTTGTATTAAGTTATTGATTCCTTTGCCTCCTGAGATATTCAGCTTTATATTAAAAAAATCTAGTTGGCTGGGGAAAATCTTATTGAAGTTCCTTTAACAATAGGTGTTATGAAATTTGCAACTTATATTTCAGATTTTTTAGTTATGATCTCCAGACACAAATTATCTCTTATCCTAAAAACCTCTGATTTTTCTTCATCCTTGGATAACTCTGCATAAACATTATGTTGTTTACATACTTGTGGAGCCTGTCAAGTTACACAGATATACACAGACTGTCCCTTAAAACACAAATGACTGCTACGATTCACACTTCCATTTAAAATTCTCACTGAACTTCAACCCTCCAACGTGGTCTCCTGCATTTACTCCAATGGATACCATCTCTCCATCACAACATTATGTATATATTTTTATACATATAAAACAATTTTTTAAGTTCATTTATTTTGAGAGAGAGAGAAAAAGTGCCTGCACACACACACACACACACACACACACACACACGTGGGGGAGGGACAGAGAGAGAGGGAGAGACAGAATCTCAAGCAGCCTCCACACCATCAGCGTACAGCCCAGAGCAGGGCTCGAACCCATCAACCATGAGATCATGATCTGAGCTGAAGTCAGACGCTTAACCAGCAGAGCCACCCAGGCGCTCAAAGATGGCTGACCAACTTCAAATGTGTCATGTTCAGATGCTGGTTTCTACTCATAAATGTAGAATTAAAAAAAAAAAAAGTGTTTAGGAAAAAAACATTTTAGGGGATTTTAACATATTGCTAAACAATTCTTAAAATTTTAATTGCACATCTCTCCCAAATTCTAAGCAAAGAAACTCTCCTTCTATGGAATATAAATGTTTGTATTAAATTGAAAAAGGCTAATGATTCTTTGATTATTTTATTTTTTTGAAATATCTGAATGTCTTCAGCACCCTCATTCTTTAAATATTTCACTCTTTTGGAAATAAGGTAATGCTCAGAGATTGAGAAGATGAAAAAAAGAATTAAATTATGATAGCAACAATAAAATTTTAAAAATTGGACAAACACAGATTGTACTATAGACACATAAAACTATTTTTAAATATATGTGTATCCCTCTGTTCCAGGCAAGTGGATGACCTCTGTTCTTGATTAGAAATTGGCTTGTCATCTATCACTCTAGAAAGAATAAAATATGTAATTTAAATTCATAGAACCATTAATCTATGAGTTTAAAAAGTATTAAAACATGAAACCCCAAAGTAACTCTGTTAATAAAAATATTTATAATTTAAAAAGATCTTCTGCATATTCTACATATACTTCCCTTGTTTAATACAACCAAATTAGGTAATTATATTTGAGTATCCCTTTTTCACTTAAGAGAAAACTGCAAACTGAAAGTAATTACTTTGTCCAAGGACACACTGAACTTGTAAGGAGGCAAGCAGGACCATAAACAATTATTCTGAGTCCATGTACTATCCTTTACCCAAGATATCTCACCTTCTAAATTAAATGCTACAGACAAAATCATTCAACTACATACAAATAATTTTAATACATGTCTAAGTGTTAGAAAAGAAATTTACTCTGTACAGATTAAATACGTTTTTGAAAATATTCAGACACATATGCATTTCTTAGCTACTTTGCCACCGTTTTACAGACGTTTCAAGATTAATCCAGGGTATCTTTTCCTGATAAATAAGCAAAGATAGAAAGAAGAAAGAAACAAAAAACCTATTTGGGAGTTTAAGTAATGCCTTAAGAAAGTAACCATGAGAACCAACCCCTGTGCCTTCCCACCTCACCTTCTTCATTAAAAAGTTCAGGTTTAAGTAATTCCAACTCAGAATTCAATTAAATATCGATTGCCCATGAACCTTGCCAGAAAGAGTATAGATCAACCAATTTCCAAGAAGGGCTAACTGCGTCAGAAAGTAAAGGGCCTGGTGCTTGGACAAGACCTTTGAGGGAAGAGAGGGCTACAGCTTAGGCAGAAGGCAAAAGAAGTCAAGCACATTTGTTGACTTTCCATTGCAGCTAGTGTTTTTGAAATTGGAACATCTGAGGAATCCTAGTGGTAGGTGAGTTTGAGTCTATAAATTAGGGAGTCTTATTCATTTTACAACAGGATGGTTTTAAATGGGCAGTCTTGTCCTTAGAGATTCAATTTATAAAAGTTATACATAACCATATAGATATATTTTGAGCAATAGTGGAAAGAGAATGAACTGGGAGTAAACATCTCTTAAAACTACTTAATCTGGCCCTGTAATCCTCTAGTTTGATTGTATCACAGCCTCCATTTTCTCACCTGAAAAATTAAGTCACTTGTATCACCCAAATGACACAAGTTTATGCATCTACTAAAGAAAATAATTAAGTTAGTTCATATATCAGGACCCACCATATGGAGGCCACTACAGTGGACCAGCCCACATCACAAATCTAAACCTAAATTAGCCTGCATTTGCAGGAAACTTCAAGAAAACCTAACACACACCAATCACAATTCTCTAGCTCAGCTTTAGCTAGTTTACCTTACCCTAGAAAATAGGACGTGTAGCCTTATTAAAAAACAACAACAACAACAACAACAAAAAAGAATCCCTGAACTCCTAGCCAAACATGCCATTTCTGCATGCCTCTATAACACTCTCTTACCCAAATCTGCTCTGTAAGACTGCACCATTGCTTGTGAAGCATTGCACTAATATGTGGATTGGTTTCCCTCGAATAAAGGACATCAGCTCTTCACTAATTGTTTTAGTTTTGTCATTTGACAAAAGCAAGGTTCATAGGTGTGGAAGTCAGGATCTTCAGTCCTGTATTAACCTGGATTGTTTTTCCTTATCTAGTATCTTAGTAGGTGTAGTATAAACATTTTTTTTTATGTTAAAATAAATGAAGTATTTAAAATCTGATCTTATTCCTGGAAACTGAGCCTATCAACTGGCTCAAGTTTAATAACTTATCACTTTTTTGATCTTATGAAATTAGTTTAAAACAGTATCTTTGAAGACTTCTAATTGACAAGGAAACGGTCTTAAAGAGGATTTGTATCCCGTGTTCTTGGGTACCACAAAGCTGATCCCTGAGCAATAATACAGCATTGTAAACACCCTCAAAGCTACATGAAAGCTACAGTGTACTATGTCTTTTCAAAAACATTCCTAAGAAGAATAGTGTAAATTGTATGCAGCTTTCTCAGACCTTAAGAGTAATTATTGGAAAATGTTTTTAATATTTTAAAAATGCCTCTAGTTAGATATCATAGTAATTTATTTTCAAATAAACTTATAAATCCATGGAATTGACTTTATGCTTGCAATTTTATAAAATGAACTGAATTTAGTTTTGAAAAACACTAAACAGTTGAGTTGCCTTAAGTATACTATAGTATAGTTACAGGTATAAGTATTACAATATACAAGCATTATTCATGAGGGAAGAAAGCAAAAGAAAAGTACAATAAAACAAAGGCAGTGATGGGTAGTTAGGGATGAAGCAGTGGAGATAAAGAAGTAAAAATAGTAGAAAAAAATAACTAAAAAGAAAAAAATGCCATAATCCCCAAAATATGAGGAAATGAATGTAATGATGACAGCATAATTTTTCTTCTTAAGAGTACAAGCAACTAAAGGTCATATTATCTTAGAACTTGATAACATGATGGAGAAAGGAAATGAAACATTTGGTTGGTTCTTAATCATGGAGTGGGATTTCTATGAATTTTCAAGGGGTTGACTTTACTTTTTGCATAGCAATTATCAGAGGTAGAATTCTAAGATGTCCCCAGTATCCTCCCTGCTCCAGTGTATATGCCCGAAATAAACCTCCCTTTGAGTGTGGGTGGGAACTGGAAACGTGATGAGATATCATTCCTATGATTAGGTTACATTAACAGATTCTGGAGGCGAGTGAATGCTTTCACAAAAAGGAATCATATGGGCTAATGCCCATTTTAATGGCATTAGTTGAGGTCAAACAGATGGCAGCACAAGTGAATGGGGCCAATTAAAACTTTTATATAAGGTTTCTAGTCTGTATGGTGGAAAAAAAAAAAAAAGAATTCAGAGCAGGTACAACTTGAAACTAGAGATGGGAATCCTGATTAGAAGAGAGCTAAATAAAGCAAGTTCCAAATTCTGTTGATAACTCTTACAAATTTCTGGATAACCTCAGAAATGAATGCACGAATGGAAAAGACCTCAGTTATACATAAGAAAGCTAAGTTGAGATGTGATTTGCGGCCCAAGACAGAGTTTGTGGTATAAATCTAACCATAAATACATATGCTTCTAATAACAGAGCTTCAATTTACATAAAATAAAAATTGTAAGAATTAAAGGAACAAAAAGACAATTCCACAACCATAGGGATTTTAACACTCCTCTCTGAGAAACTGAAAGAACTGGACAAAACTCAGTGAAACACAGATGATCTGAATAGTACTAACAAGCCTTTTGGCCCACACATTAGCTATTACTTCTGTACAGATTATTAAAAAAAAAATGAATGGCTTAACACAGTGAAATTTGTTATCCTACAGTTCTGTGGGGTCAAACGTCCAAAATAGGTTTTACTAGGTTAAAAAAAAATTGAGGTTTTGGTAGGACTGAACTTTCTCTCAAGGCACTAAGAGAGAATCCATTCTATTATCTTTTTCAGCTTCTAAAGGATCCTTGCATTCCGTAACTCATGGCCACTAAAGCCAGCAGATTAGTGTATTTACACTCTTCTCTGTATTGGCCATTAGACTACATTTGTTCCTGACCTTGCTTCCCTCTTATTAGGACCCTTGTGATTCCATAGGGTCCTGACAGATAATCCAGGATACTTTCCCCATCTAAAAATCATTAACTCAATTGCATCTGCAATTTCCCTTTGCCACAAATGGTAACAGATTTATAGGTTCTAAGGATTAGGATGTTTACATCTTTGGAAACCATTATTCTATTTACCACAATCTAGCTGATGATTATAGAATGCTATACCCAACAACTACAGAGTATGATTTTTAAGTGCACATAGTAAATTCATCAAGATGGTCCTTATTCTGAGCCATAAAGTAAAGCCCATTCTTACTTCAATAAATAAGAATTGAAACCATACAGAGTATGTTTACTGACAATACTGGACTTAAATTAGAATAGCAGATATGTAGGAACAACTCCCCATACTTGGAAATTATGCCCATACTTCTAAGGAATCCATGAGGCATAACAGAATTACAATGGAAATCAGAAAATATTTCAAATTGACTGATAATAGTTGTACAATATATTGAAATTTGTGGAATATAGCTAAAGCAGTGTTTAGAGAAAAAATGAACAATTTAAATGCTTATATTAAAAGAAAAAAGTTCTAAAATCAGTGACCTAAGGTTCCAACGTAAAAAGATAAAGAAAAATAAATCTGAACTAAGCAGGAGAGAAAATATGAAATTTTTATTGTAAAAAAAGAATTCAAAGCAAAGAAAGAAAACAGAGTTCAGGAAAGAGATGTTTTGGTAGCAGAAGGAGAGGAAATGCATGCTTTTGAGGCTTAGGAAAGAAGTAAAAAAGAAAATACTAAAATCACATAACTGAAGGCACATGTTAGAAACAACACAAAGGGGAGGAGTCAACACTAAACACACTAAGAGTCCATTGATTAGCATTAAAAAAATGTGAGAAAAATAACACAAACTTACAAAAAGTTAAATTATAGAGAAAAAACAGTAGATGTGGAAGACAAATTTGATATTTGTAATCAATATCCCCCCCAAATAATGAAACAAAAGTAACTCTATATGAGAAAGTGTTTATACAAATACTGATATTTTATGTCATTCTGTTCCTGAATTAAGATAGTAAACATTTTCTTCAAATATTTATCTAAGCCTATTTTTTTCTAACTTCAAATGAGAGTTCAGATAGAAGAAACACCTATACACATATTTATGTATATGTATTAAATGTATATATGTATACACATGAGAAAACCTTGTGTGTTTTCACAAACCTTGTGTTTTCTTTCACAAAATGACTGTGGGAGAAGAAAATTAAAAGGATACGGGAAAAGGAAATACTCAGATTTTGATACTTAAAGATTCTATATATCAAAATGGAAGATTAAGTGTAAAAATTTACAATGGTTATCTACCATAACAGAAATGCAACACACACATATCAAAGTAAAGTGGTCTATGTAATAAAATACATAAAAACAATAAGCTATGAAACAAGAAAGCATAAATAAAATAGAACTATATGTAATAAAATACATAAAAACAATAAGCTATGAAACAAGAAAGCATAAATAAAATAGAACTAAGAATAAACATTTTTATCTCAATACACAAAATACACTAAACCCACCAATTGTCTTAGGTTTCCTTAAAGTAGAGACAGATAGATGTAAATAATTTATTAGAAGATAGTTCCTCAGAGAAGAGGAATAATGGAAGCAGGGGAGTGGTCTGGATTAAAAACTAAACAAGTATGTGGTTGCAGCAAAGGCTAATTTCAGCTTGATTCCACAGGAAAATTCTCAAGCAAAAATTACACCTAAGTTAGTTCCCTATTGAGGCAAAGGAGCCAACCTTTCATACCATGTCAATTAATCATTGGCTGAGGTTTGCCTCCTCATGGGGAAGTGGGGATAGGAAGCTTGATGAGTAATAGCTTTAGTTGAGAACAGTTCTCCAGAGAAAGAGGTATCTGTGAGGTATTAGCCGACAGTCAAAGCAATTGGAGGATGGGTGCACCCACTAGTAATGGATATCTAAGTGGGGTATCAAGAGCGTCCACTACAAGCTATCCTTTGTACTACTTAGACTTCCATAGCTCTTATGTTAAGTACATTCTGTCTAGGCACAATTTCTGCAGGAACCTGCTTGGTCATAATCTCTAGGCAAATCTATAAGAACAGATTAGTTAGCCAAACTATAGAACCAACAACTGCATATAGTTCTGAGGCTATGACTGATGATGATCATCTCTTCTCTCTACCACCCATGTTACATGGTGGCCATAGAACCTGTCTCTCCTTTAACAGATTGAATCACCTTATCTATGTGTGGTATGCTAAAGAAGCAAATTTTTTCTTTTATTGGAAATTTGTGAAGCACCACATCACAGCTACATGTACACGGATTGATGAAAATTTTACGTTAACAAGTGAAAACTCACAAGCATATCGTATAATGTCATTCAACATACCATGTATTGTAATATATTAATGATAAATCATTTATATTTGCCATGATTCCATACTTTATGGTCACACCTGTGACCATACATTTCCCTACATTTCCCTACATTTTGACTGGCAGTTCTGCTAGTCTAGATCATGAAGAGTAGCAGACTATACCACCCCCAAAAATGCCTCTTTGATATAAAGATTATTTTGAGCTGTTTTTTTAAGAAACTGGAAATACATAGGAAGCTCTGAAAATAGAGTAGAAGTTACCCATTTGTAAGATCAATCTATATTTATAAAGGACATTTACATTAAAAGGGGACCGATACTCAGAGAAGAACAATTACCAGAGATTCCTTTTTCATAGACACTTATCTACATGGCTGGACAACCTTTGTTTACCAAATATTTCTTTTTCTCACTTTAGCCTGAATTGCCTTCCCCTCTCCGAAGCCCTAGAACCCCATCCCTTTCCTTACTTAGCTCAGGATGGTATTTAAGCTTCAATTATCTGGCTGCTTTCTGAATCATATCTTTGTGGGGCTTCTGCAGGTAAGTACATATGTATTTTTTTTCCTCCTGTTAATCCATTTTTTATTATGAATGGTGAGGTATGTTTCAGCCAAGAAACTAGAAGGGTAAGGGAAAATAATTGTCTTTCCCTACAATGACTTGACTGGTGGGTTGAGCTGAGTCTCATCCCTAAAGGCTATGAATTTCTGCTAAACTCAGCAGGATGTATTAGCTCTACTTGCCCATTTACAGTTACAACTGAACATGAGAATATTAAGAGACACTCAAGTGGATAATATGAATTCCAAATATATTCCTCTCTAGCTCTGCCTTACTGCTTCATGATGATCAATCTCCATTATTCCTGTCAGAATAGTACCTTCCTTTTCTGCCCACTGGTCTAACATGAAGACTCTAAGATGAATTTCGTGGTGGAGGCAGTGCCCCTTTGGCAGTCAGAACCATAGAACTACAGAGCCTAAAATGTTGGAAAAACAAGCAAAAATTGGAATATTGTGACAGGGCCATTACTGCTTTCATTCCTGTTTTTCAGAACTGATATGTTCTACTACTTGAGATAATACCATGTAATTGTCTTTGGCTTAAGGCAGGTGTCAAATTGAAAGATAGTGCACTATCCCCCCATAGCATTGTCATCTCCAAGTTGGCATCTCAGCTACATTTTCAAAAACCTGTTCCATTATCCTGTGAGTCTGGAGGGTTATGGGTAGGTATGGTAAGTGACAGAACCAGCATATGGTGTGACTAGTATGTGGTAGAACCATGATCCTATGTTCATGGTGTATCGCCATGATCATGCCCTCTTTTGCTAAAAAGTGAATTCTTTGGTCAGAGGGAATGTAAATGCTAGATCCTATTTTGGTAGGTTAGATACTATGAGTCCTTAATGGTAGCTCTGGCTAAAGAACTGGAGACAAGAAAAGAAAATCCATACCTGGAATATAAGACAATTCCAGCCACTATGAATTGATGCTCTTTCTAGAATTGAAGTATATGATATCATCAACTTCCCAGTCAGTGGTAGATTTCCTTGAGGAACTGTGGTATACTGGGGGCTCAGCATTGGTATATTTGGCTGGCAGATCAGACATTCAGCAGCAGGATTAGCTAGATAGGCTTTAATGATAGGAAGAGGTAAGGGTGAGAGGGATCCCACCTTTTTGGCATAGCCTCTATTTCTGCTACTGTATTTACTTCATTTATGAGGCCAAAATTGGGCTGGGATGACTGATGTCAGAGGAGAACTGGCATTCAAGTCAAGTCATCCTATCTATTTGGTTGTTTAGTACCTCTTTGGATGTCCTTTGACTGGCATCCGCATGTGATTTAAAACTTTGTACTTTGTCTTGGGGCGCCTGGGTGGCGCAGTCGGTTAAGCATCCGACTTCAGCCAGGTCATGATCTCGCGGTCCGTGAGTTCGAGCCCCGCGTCGGGCTCTGGGCTGATGGCTCAGAGCCTGGAGCCTGTTTCCAATTCTGTGTCTCCCTCTCTCTCTGCCCCTCCCCCATTCATGCTCTGTCTCTCTCTCTGTCCCAAAAATAAATAAACGTTGAAAAAAAAAAAAAAAAAATTTAAAAAAAAAAAAAAAAAAAAAAAAAAACTTTGTACTTTGTCTCATTTCCCACAGGTGCATACACATGCCTCTTCCTCAAATATTCTTACACTTGATTTTACAGTCTTGCTCATCCCAGGACTCTGATGTACCAGTAAGACATTTCCACTACTCACGAATCTATGTAAATTCTTACCTTGTGTTACCTCTCTCTACACACAAATGAGAAGACTAGAAGCACTGCCCAAAACTCTATCCCCGGGGAGGATTTTACTTGGAGTATATTTCACGTACACCCCAAAAAGTTCCTGTAGTAGCAGTGGCATCACAGTGCAATTTTCTATTTGATCCTACATGACAGGTCAATCAATTTGTACGCCAAGCTTGAACTTTTTTTCTCCTCAATCAACTAGTCATAAGGCCTCCATGGGGCCATAGATGAATTGTGCCAAAGGAGAGATATTGATGTAATGATGCACTAGAGCTAAGTGTCATAAGGGACTTGGACACATATTCATTCAGCTAACCGGTGCCTTTGGACATTCTTGAACCTGATCATAGATATAGTACTTCCATTTTGATCTGAGATGATGCAGAGCCTGCCTGACTTGGGGGATCTAATAGTACTTGCTCATGATTATATATTCTGGCCACATAGTCATTTGATGTCTAAAGTCAGACACTCTGTTTCTAGTAGGTTCTAACATAATGCTAAAAACACTACTGTGTTGCAGATGGCATGGTCTTGGCCCAAACTCAAATTTTCAGTATTGGAGCTCAAAATGGTAACTTCATCATAGATACCTTTTGTATCATGGAATCTGCTGAGTCACATGGTCAAAGAGGCATATTGCGTGAACCACAGCTTGGACCGGCTGAGAATCTTTTCTTGCTTTGGAACCCATTCAAAGTTAGCTTTATCAGAGTTCCCAGTTTTAGAATATGCTCCTTCCAAAATCCAAGGAGGCCTAACATTGTACATTTTTTTTCTTAATACTAGAAGTTATAAGTTGCAGTAACCTGTCCCTTATTTTGGAGGGGTCTCTATACATGCCAGATAATGTTTTTTTAAACCCTTTATCAACGTAGGCCTAGTCTAACTTTGGAAATTTTTTTGTCCTATTGTTCTACTTTTCCTCCTTTCTCTACATTGAACTTCAGCTGGTTAGCTGTACCTGATCCTTCCAATTTCAGGACAATCATCATTGCTTTAAGCAATTGACTCTGACTAACCTTCTAGATCTTTCATAGGATCCCAAAATACCTTGTACTTTCCTTCACAACATTCATCACTTTCAAATTTACATTTCTTTTTGTGGCTAATGTTTTTCTGACCCATCATATCATGTGGCTCTTTTTTCTTCTTAATTGTTCATAATACACTCTAGATAATGATTGTACAGGAGGCTTCAAATGGAGTTATGGGAGAGGGAGAATAAATAAGAATGATTCTTGCCATCTTTGTGTTTCCATAGTCACACATTCCAATGAATATCTTTTGTCCTAATTAAAAGTCCTTGACTCTACTGGCTTATCATGTGCCAGTTTGCCTAAAGACAACACAATATTTAAAAAATAAAAAAAGTAATAAAAAATATATGTTTATATCCTGATATGTTATAAACTATAGCAAAGTGAAAACAAATTAAAACCCCTAGTGCAAAATGCTGACAAATTATTTGACAGGTAAACTCTTGATATCTGAAAGAAGGGAATTTAGATCTCTTTCAGCCTTACCCTGAATGTAGGGCCTAAAAGTGAAAGTAAGTCTATTGGAGTTACATTGCCATCATGTGGTCTTAAGAGAGGAAACATTTTTAAATACAGATATCTAATGTAGAAAAGTATATGGTATCTATTGAAAAGATGACATTAAATTTGGACATAGAACCTTAGTTTTTTTATTAAAGATATCACTTCTCTGAAAATATAATTAATCCATTTTATCCAAAACTTGTGTCTCTGTTCTACGACTTTTAGTATGAGAAAAAAAACCTTTAGTTTTTGTTCCTCAGATAGGAGAAAAAAATAACATTTTAAAAACAAATTGTGATGCATGAGAATTAAATGACAAGTAAAGAAAAAGATATAAATTATACTAAAGAAGAAAAATTAGTATTTATATTAGAAGCAGTTATCCCCTAAGCTAATGAAGCTTAAACTTAGGGACTGGGCTCTCAGATCTCTCTCTATAATTTTGTTTGGACAATTTTAAATTTTATTTTTAAAGATAGCTTCCTAGGGGCACCTGGGTGGCTTAGTCGGTTAAGCTACTGACTTTGGCTCAGGTTATGATATCGCAGTCAATGGGTTCAAGCCCCGTGTTGGGCTCTGTGCTGACAGCTCAGAGCCTGGAGCCTGATTCAGATTCTGTGTCTCCCTCTCTCTCTGCCCCTCTTCTGCTCATGGTCTGTGTCTCTCTCTCTCTCCCCAAAATAAATAAATATTAAAAAAAATTAAAGATAGCTTCCTAAATTCAGTAAGATTTAGGCTCCATAAAACCTGGATCTGTCCCTTCCTGTGTCATTGGTATCATACTTAGATGATAAAGTCAACACATATGAGACTCTGCTCCAGATGCTAGGATCCAAGATAAACACAGTCCTGCACTCCAAGAAATCCATTGTCAACAAGTCTTCCCAATGGTCACAATTTATACAATATTAAAAAATATATATTACTCTCAAAACTCAGAATTTAGATGAAAATAAAAAGATGTTTTTAGGTTATAATGCATGAAAGATTAGTAAATATAAAACTTTATAAACTTTCTATAACTTCTATAAACTTTCTAAACTTTGTAGAAATGATAAGAAATGATGACCTGAATCACAAATCCATCCAGAATCAGAGAATGCCTAACTTCCTTCACCAGGCTGGAAAAATAGAGAGAGAATTTTGTTATATTTGAATATTTAAAGAGCCTAGAATTTCAAAATCGTATAATATGCTAAAAGATAAGTATTCTGCCCTCTTGAAATTATGCCTTACCTGACAAGCCTACTAAATGTTGGAATTATAATCTAAGTTTCCCTCATTCCACAGCTTTCTATAAGCACCTATCATTTTAGTAGCTGAGTACATTTTAGTACCCCATCCCATTTCCTATGAGAAGTTTAGAGCTTGTTCAAACTTCTGAAGATATGTGGGTGCAGGCCATATGGAGTTTATTCACTAGTTAATATTTTACATTCTTGCTCTTGGGCCTCAATTCTCAATTGGAGAATTATCCTATTGCTTTTGTGACTTTTTTTTGTTGTGTGTGTTAATTTATTTTGTTTATTTATTTATTTTGACAGAAAGAGAGAGCATGAGCAGGTGTGAGGGGCAGAGGTAGAGGGAGAGAGACAGAATGTCAAGCAGGCTCCACATTCAGTGTGGACCATGACACAGGGCTCAAACTCATGAACCGTGAGATTATGACCTGAGCTGAAATCAAGAGTCGGACACTTAACCGACTGAGCCACCCAGGTGCCCCACTTTTTGTGACTTTGGAACACCTTTTGTGACTTTTCTATAATACCTTATTCGCAAAGATGTTTGAATTTAATTTCTCCTTTATTTACCACGATATCACCAATGTGATCTTGCATGAAATAGACTTTTGCTAATGATTTGGGGCAAAAGCAAGGGGATATAAAACAGTACAGAACTAAAAACATCTTAATAATATATATCAGCTTTCTTAAAATCCTTTAGGTAGTCTCGGCACAATTAATTTCACAATGGCCATCTTTTCCAATAAACCCAGTCTACTGCCACATTGGTGGAGTGTATTATATCATGAACCTTTTCCAAATTCTTCTTTATCCAGAGTCCTTGCTGTCCCTACTATATCATAGCCACCAATATCCTCTTTCCTTATTATGCAGTAAAATTTACTTATTTTAGTTCAAATTCCTTTTTGTAGATTATACTCAAATACTTAGCCCCAGCCTCATCAGGAAATCTCTGAAATATGTCTAAAAATAATCTCAGGATTTTGTGAAGCTAAGTTTGAAAATTAAAAATGCAAATATTTCCTTCATTGGGGAACATATACCATATATTATTTTCATGCATGGTAATTGTGTCCTTTTAAGACAACTTACATCTTACCATCTCTATCATTGTCTTCATTCCTAGTACACCAATGCATAGTTATTAAATCATATTGAAAACTTTACTTACACATAATTTGACTTAAACTGTAAATATTGTGTTTGCTATATATATCATATTCTCAAACATATTTTTAAATTTTTTTTAGAGAGAGAGAGAGTGCAAGTGAGTGAGGAGCAGAGGAAGAGGGAGAGAGAGAATCCTAAGCAGGCCCCATGCCCAGCACAGAGCCTGACAGAGGGCTTGATCTTATGATCATGAGATCAGACCTGAGCCAAATCAAGAGGTGGATGTTTAACCGACTGAGCCACCAAGGCGCTCCTCAAAAATTTTTTTGAATTTTTTTTTAAATCCAAGTTAGTTAATATGTAGTGTAATAATGGTTTCACGAGTAGAATTTAGTGATTCATCACTTACAATATAACACACCATGCTCACCCCAACAAGTGCTCTCCTTAATGCTCATCACCCCTTTTGCCCATCCCCTGACTCAAAACCCCTCCAGCAACTCTCAGTTTGTTCTCTGTATTTAAGAGTCTCTTATGGCTTGCCTTCCTCTCTGTTTTTATCTTGTTTTTCCTTCCCTTTCCCTATTTTCCCCTGTTTTGTTTCTTCAATTCCACATATGAGTGAAATCACATGATATTTATCTTTCTCTGACTGACTTATTTCACTTAGCATAATACATTCTAGTTCCATTCACATTGTTGCAAATGGCAAAATTTCATTCTTTTTGATCATTGAGTAATATTCTGTTGTATAGATAGATAGATAGATATAGATCACATTTTATGTGATATATGTATATCTGTCTATCTATAGATAGCTAGCTAGATCACATCTACTTTATCAAATATATTTTTAAATCTACTTATACCATTGGTACTCAGTAAGTTCTGGTTAATTTATCTGTTTTTGTATTAATAATTTCTAACTTGGCTTCATTTTCTTATCTTGTCTAAAAGGTTTTAGTTAGCTCCAAGATAGGTTAGAGACCCTGGATTATATTTTCAAGACATTTGTGCATACTTGCCTACAATCTATTACATCATTCACCTATAGTATTATTTGAAAATAGACTTGGGTTAGCTATAAATGTATATTGTGAACTCTACTGAAACTACTAAAAATAAGTTAAAAAATGAAGTATAATCAATATTCTTAAAGAAAAGAAAATATAATTATACAAAATGCCCAATTAGAAACAATACAAGGCAGAAAATGAGGGAAAAACAAAAATAGTAACAAAGAACAAGGGAAACAAAGTGAAAAAAAAACACAAATAGGATAGGTATTAGTCCAACCATATCAATAAACATTTCAAATATGAGTGGTATAAATACATCAGTAAAAAGAGAAACTGTCAGAGGGCACCAACAAACAAGACCTAACTATGTACTGCCTATAAGAAACCATTTTAAATATAAAGATACATAAAGATTAAAATTACATTAACACAGATTACAAGAATGCAGGAGAAGCTACATTAACTTCAGATAGAGTGCACTTGAAGGCAAGAATAGTTATCAGGGGAAAATAAGGGCATTACAGAGGGAAAGAAGGGCGTTATATAATTATAAAGGAGTGAATTCTTCAACAAGACCTTATCAGTCCTTAATGTATGTGTGCCTAAAAGCAGAGAGTCAAAATAAGTGATGCAAAATAATAGAATTTCAAAAAGAAATAAATGAATAGATTATCACAGTTGGCAATTTCAACACTACTCTCCCAGAAATGGACAGATCTAGTAGACAGAAAATCAGTAAGGACAGGGATTAACTGGATATAATTGACATCTATAGTTCACTTCATCCAACAATACCAGAATGCACATTCTTCTCAAGCTCACCTGGAACATTCACCAGATAGACTATATTCTGAGTCATAAAACATACCTTATCAATTTTAAAGAATAGAAATCATATAATGTCTGCTCTCATACCACATGGAATTAAACTAGAAATCAATAAGATATCTGGAAAATGGGAAAATAGGTGGAGAATTAATGACAGACTTTTATTTTTTGTATTTATTTAAATTTTTAATTTTAATTCCAGTATAGTTAACATATAGTGTTATATTAGTTTCAGGTGTACAATATAGTGATTCCACAGTTATATACATTACTTAGTGCTTACCATAATAAGTGCACTCTTAATCCCAATCACCTATTATGCCCATACCTCCCACACAACTCCTTTCTGGAAACCACCTGTTCTATATATTTAAGAGTCTGATTTTTGGTTTGTCTATTTTTTTCTTTGTTCATTTGTTTTGTTTCTTAAATTTCACATATGAGTGGAATCATATAGTCTTTCTCTGACTGACTTATTTCACTTAGCATTGTACTCTCTAGCTCCATCCATGTTGTTGCAAAAGGCAAGATTACACCCTTTTTTATGGTTGATTAGCACTCCATTGTGTAAATATACCACATATTCTTTACCCATTCATCTATCTAGGGACTCAAGGGATACCTGGGTTGCTTCCATATCTTGGTTATTGTAAATAATGCTACAATAAACACAGGGGTGCATATATGTTTTCAAATTAGTGTTTTCATATTCTTTGGGTAAATACCCAGTAGTGGAATTACTAAATCATATGGTAATTCTATTTTTAACATTTTGAGGAACCTCCATCATGTTTCACACAGTGGCTGTATTGGCTTGCATTTCCACCAACAGTGCACAAGGGTTCCTTTTCCCCCACATCCTTGACAACATTTATTGTTTCTTATGGTTTTTATTTTAGCCATTCTGAAAGATGTGAGGTGATATATCATTGTAATTTTGATTTGCATTTCCCTGAAGATTAATGATGTTGAGCATCTTATCATGTGTGTATTGGCCAGCTTTGGTCTTCTTTGGAAAAAAAATGTCTATTCATGTCCTCTTCCCATTTTTAGTCAGATTATTTCTTATTGTGGTGTTGAGTTGTATAAGTTTTTTATATGTTTGGATATTCACTCTTTATTGGATATATCATTTGCTTGTTTCTTCTCTCATTCAGTAGGTTCTCTTTTTGTTTTGTTGATGATTTATTTTGCTACGCAAAAGCTTTTTATTTTGGTGTAGTCTTAATATTTTAATTTTGCTTTTGTTTCCCTTGCCAAAGGAGACATCTAAAAAAAATGTTTCTGTGCTGATGTCTAGGGGATTACTGCCTACATTTTCTTCTAGGAATTTTATGGTTTCAGGTCTCACATTTAGGTCTTTAATCCATTTTGAGGTTTTCGTTTGTGTGTGTGTGTGTATGTGTGTGTTTGTGTGTGTGTGGTAGTAAAATGGTCCAGTTTCACTGCTTTGCATGTAGCTGTCCAGTTTTCCCAACACCATTTCTTTTTTTTTAATTTTTCAATTGTTTATTATTTTTGAGAGAGATAGAGAGACAGAAAGAGAGACAGAGAGCAAGCAGGGAAGGGGCAGAGAGAAAGAGAGAGGGAGACACAGAATCGGAAGCAGGCTCTAGGCTCTGAGCTCTCAGGACAGAGCCAGACACGGGGTTCCAACTCACAGATCACGAGATCATGTCCTGAGCTCTAGTCGGTGGCCCAACCGACTGAGCCACCCAGGTGCCCCTCAACACCATTTCTTGAAGAGACTTTTTTCCATTGTATATTATTGCCTCCTTTGTCATAGATTAATTGACCATAAAAGTGTGGGTTTACTACTAGGCTGTCTATTCTTTCTGTTCCATTGATTATGTATCAATTTTTGTGTCAGTACCATACTGTTTTCATTAGTATAGCTTTGTAGTATATTTTAAAATCTGGGATTATGATATCTCCAGGTTTGTTCTTATTTTTCAAGATCATTTTGGCTATTCAGGGTCTTTTGTGGTTCTATACAAATTTTAGAATTATTTGTTCTAGTTCTATGAAAAATGCCATTGGTATTTTGATATTGCTGGATTGCACTAAATCTACAGATTGCTTTGGGCAGTATGAACATTTTAATAATATTGGTTCTTCCAGGCCATGTGGAATATATTTTCATTTGTTTGTGTCATCTTCAATTTCTTTCATCAACATTTTATAGTTTTCAGGTACAGGACTTTTACCTCCTTGGTTAAGTTTATTTTTTAGGTTTTATTTTTTATTATTACTTTTGTTTTGGTCACACTTCTTGATATTTATCCAAAGGAGTTGAAAACTATGTTCACATAAAAACATGCAAATGGATATTCACATAAAAACATGCAAATAGCAGCTTTATTCATAATTGTGAACATTTGGAAGCAATCAAGATGTTTTTCTGTTGGTGAATGGATAACCAATGGTGTCTGGTACCTCCAGACAATGAAATATTATTCAACAGTACAAATAAATTAGTCTTAAAATGATATGAAGGAAACTTAAATGTGCATTACTAAGTGAAAGAAGCCAATCTGAGAAGGCTACATACTGTATGATTCCAACTATATGATGTTTTGAAAAGGAAAAACTTTTGACACAGTGAAAAGATCAGTTGTTAAGGGTTAGAGAGGAGGGAGAGATGAATAGTTGAAGTGCAGGAGACCTTTAGGGCAATGAATCTGTTTTGTATGACACTATGATGGTGGAAACATGTCATACATTTGTCCAAATTAATAGAACATACAACTTGCCAAACTTATTCTTACATTTCATTAAGGAGAAAAGGATCACATGCTCACTATTATCTCAATGCTGTTGCTTGGAAAAAAAGATTTTAGCAGAGCATTTTGTTGACTTCTCTAAAAATCAACATTATTTAGTTTCATTTTTCTTGTTTGCCCACTTCCTACGGATTATTTTTTTAGAAAATGCCATGTATATACTAATGGTTAATATTTACTGTTAAATTTTAAGTAAATTTTGAATATTATTAAATAATACACATATAAATATTATAATAATATATAATACTATATTATATATGATATATGACCATATATATCATATAAAATATATAAAATAAAATTAAATTCTGAATGTTATTCGGAGAGGGAAAAGAAAAAGTAAAACTAATAGCTATTGTGAAAGATGTAAATTTTTAGCTTTCTATAAATACTGTTTCTCCTCCCACTCCTTCTTCTAATTATTCTCTTTCTTCTTCTCTACAAATTATTGGAATTAATTTTTATAGAAGCTGAAGTGTCAAGTAATCAAAGGAGAAGATAAAAGGATCATAATCAAGCTATCGGGTTTGATATTACTGTAGGAACACTGCAGAGACAAATGGGTAATACATACTGATTTTGACCTGTGTGGCTATTACTAAAATTAGAGGTTGTGTATGGATGTTCACTCACTTTTCAAAAGAAAATTTATGAGTTTAATCCCTAACCCATTGTCAAATACATGTTATATCACTTCCAGTGGATGGTGCCTTGACACAAATTATGCCAAAATTGTTCAGTATTTTATAATGTACTGTAAGCCTTACAAAGTAAATCTGACTGCTCAAGAACAGCATTAATTAAATAAAACGTGTGTGTGTATGTAAGAGAGAGAGAGAAAGAAAGAGAGATAAAGAGACAAACAGAAACTTATGTTAAGTGTATAACAATACATGGCCTTGTTTTCCTACCTTTTCTAATTTGAGATCATGGTTGATAATAAAAGACCAGAAGTAAAAGAAAGATAATAGATAAGTATGTAGATAGACAGATAAAATCAGGGGTTCTGAAAAGCTAAAAGTATTAAATGACATGCAGTCTTAAGTCTAATGCATGATACAAAGTGATAAATATCTGTAGGCACAAATATCAAATCTTCATTTGGAACAAACAAACAAAACCTTATAAAAACATTTTCCCTTTTCTTCATGCCCAGAGCACCTAAAAAGGAATCAAAGTTAAAAGCATGGAGACATCTAAAATGTTTCTTTCATTTCCCTCTTCCACAACAGATGTTTCAGGCTTTACCTTAAGACTGGAGTGAATGCTTCCCAAGGTTACCCTCTGCAGTACTTTTTAAAATCTAACACTTGAACATAATAAGTTTAACACCTTAGACACTTCAGGGGCAGATATCCTTGCCTTTCTAAGTAAGAGCTATCTTCTGTCAGCTCACAGAAAATAAAAAGTGTCAATAGAAATGTCATTTAAAACCAGAGCCTGTAAGCTGCAAACTATTCTGTAAATTGTTTTTGACACTTGGCTATGACCTGTTATATATTGGTGCTATCTACAAATGCCCCCTCTTTATAATAAATGTTCTAGCCAATTCACTTTATTCCTGCAGGTACTTCATATTTTACATTCAATTTGTAGATCATTCTCAGATGATCTACACTCAATTGAGCCAGATAATAACTGACCACCCGGAATAAATGCTATTATGAGTTTCCTCTAATGGTTTTCTCTAATTTCCTTACAAGTTCAAAATTTTCATGAGATTCCTATAATAGGTCTTATGATAAAATAAGTTTGGAAAATGATCTATTAGCTAGTTCTCTCTTTAAAATAAAATATTAAAGTCTCTGAATATTATAAGTAGAAAAATATTTGTTTAATAATGTTATTTCAAACTTATTTAACAAAGATTCCCTCATGCGACACACTTCAAATTAAACATATAAACATCTTACACCACTGATTTTTAGTAGACCCATTTTGGAAAATAACCTTATGTTGCTGTGCAAATGTGTATTACATATGTGTTTTAAAGTCTCTAAAACTGGTTTTAGAAGCTGTTTTTGATGATTTGACCTGCCATAATAGTATACTATGATGAATCATTAATTAAAATTCAAAATACACCCACATGATGGTTCTGCTTATTGTGCGCATTCGTTAAAGACTTACAAGCAATGGTTAGGGAAAAACTCTATAGACTAGGATGTGAGTGGTACCATTTAAAGTTGAGCAACATGGCAGTCTTGTAATGACAATGTTAAAATCAAAAGCAGAATGTAATTGTAACATCACATTTGACTTATTCTTTGTTAGAATAGTTCAGTTCTCTAAAATGCATGCAAAGTAACTGATGTAGATAAGTATGCAAGAAGACTAATCATTATAGTTTAATTTGTAATATTATATAAAAGTAAAAAAAGCTCAAGACTGCATCACTCATATATATTGCTGATGGGAATGCAAAATGATAGAGCCACTTTGGGAAACAGTTTCATTGTTTCTTAAAAAAATCAAGCATACACTCAACATTAGATTCAGCAATCTTACTCTTATGTATTAACCACAAAGAATAAAAATTTATAAGCACACAAAATGCTCATGTTTGTAGTAGCTGTATTCATAATGGCCCCAAACTAAAAATAAATGTCCTTCAATGAATGAATGGATAAACAACTGGTACATTTATGCAAAGGGATACAACTCAGCGATAAGAAAAAAAGAGTAACTTAGATATCTCTCAAATGCATTATGCTAAGTGAAAGTAAGCAGAGTAAAAAAGTTACTATATGAACCCACTAATATGAATTCTGTAAAAACTAAAACTATAGAGATGGAGAATATATAGGTGATTGCCAGAGATTAGGATAGTGGGGTATATTTGATAAAAAATAAGTAGCATAAAGGAACTTTTGAAGATGAGGAATCTGTTCTGTATACTGATTGTGGTGATAGCTTCATTACTGCATTTGTCATATCCACAGAATTGTATAAAAAGGAAGTGTGAATTTTACTGTACATAAATTTAAAAATCAGTATGTTAAACACATAATATATAATAAAAAAAGACTAAATGGATGGCAATGTGTTTAATTGAAAAAGTTGTCTCCCCAAATATATATAGCAATAGATCTTTTTATGAAATTATATACTGGGGCGCCTGAGTGGCTCAGTCAGTTAGGCATCCAACTTGAGCTCAGGGCATGATCTCGCGGTTCATGGGTTCAAGCCCTATGTCAGGCTCTGTGCTGATAGCTTGGAACCTGGAGCCTGCTTCTGATTGTGTGTCTCCCTCTCTCTCTGCCCCTCTCTTGCTCTCTCTCTCTGTCTCTCTCTCAGAAATAAACATTAAATTTTTTAAATTATATGCTAAAAATATATAGTCATTAGAAATACAGAGAAATTCAATAAAATGATACAAAATGGAAATTAAAGTGATTATAACATGGTTTAACTCAAGAAGTGGAATGTAAGGCAACAGGATGGGGGTACCCACGTGTTTAGATGAGGATTGCTATCAGTTTCCTAGCTTTTATTTCAAGTGGTGAGTTTTGAGTACTTATATTGTGAAAATATTACTTAGCAAACCCTAAATGGTTTCATTAAATAATCAAGTAGACAAAACTTAATGGTACGTTACTAAAATAGAAATATTTCAAGTATAATTATCTTGCAGGCAGTTGAAAGAGAATGAGTTAGAAAATAGAAAAAGAAACTGTCAAGGAAGAAAGAATCAGGAGTTGTAATATAGGTTTAACTGGAGTCTCAGAAAGACAAAGTATAGAGAATAAAGCAAAAGCATTATATGAAGAGATAAAGGATGAGAAGTTTTCAAAACTGATAAAAATCATAAATCCTCAAACCCATGAAGTCCAATCTTTAGAAAGCATAATAAATACAAATAAATTGACACCTTTGTGCTTTGTAGTATATGTCTAGAATATCAAAAACAAGAAAAGATCCTAAGAACAGAGAAAAAAGATAATTTGACAGCAGACTTCTCAATAAAAGCCAGAATGAAGATAATGATATCTTTAATATACTGTCAGTAAATAACTGTCAAACTATAATTTTATAACAAAGTTATCTTTTGAAAATACATGCAGAATTTTTATCCTGGGTAATAACTAAGTAAATTATTGAATCGCCCTCTAGCAGATAAAAACTTCAGATGATGTACAAAAAACACCCTGCTTTTAGGCAGAAGAGAGTGACAAAAGCAGGTCCTCCTCCTTTTTTTCTTCCTTGACACAGAGTTGACACTTAGAGGTGGGGAACAGCACTGGATGAATAGCATGAGGGCACACCCAATCTTCATCATGTGCCATGGCTAAAATTTCTGGTTTGAGGAACAAGACAACAGAACTTGGGAAGACCAAATCTGCTGCAAAATGAGGGGAGACCATAAGAAAGGAGTTGAAGAAGTTATTTTTTAATTAACTTCCCAAAAATTTGGGTGAAACTGGAGCTACCACATGAAAGCAGAGTCTAAGGAGCCCAGCTAAATTGTACTGAGATTTTATCTGCCACCTACAAGATATTGTCCAACCAATTTAATAGTCTGTTAAAGTCACCAACTAACAATTCATTTTTGAAAAGTACAGTCTGTGGGGTGCCTGGGTGGCTCTGGCAGTTAACCTCATACTCTTGATTTTGGCTCAGGTTATGATCTCGTGGTACATGGAATCGAGCCCTGTCGGACTTTGTAACTGGCAGTGCAGAGCCTGCTTGGGTTTGGGATTCTCTCTCTCTCTTTCTGCACCTCCCCTCATTGAGCTCTCTCTCTCACAAAATAAATAAATAAGGTTAAAAAAAAAGTATAATCAATCAACCAACAGTAACAACAACAACAGAAGTCAAGATAATATAACACAACATATATTTCCCACAGCACAACATTTACAATGTCCAGAATAGAATCTATAATCACTCAACATGAAGAATTAAAGAAATATGACTTATTCTCAAAAGAAATTACTATCAGGGTGTAACAACCTTATAATGGCATAGATGATGGAATTAATAGAAATAAATTTTGAAGGATATTACATTTACGTTTAATGGTATAAAGGAATGTATGTTTAAAGCAAGTTAAGAGATAAGAACTTCTAGGAGAGAAATATAAACTATAGAAAATGAACAAAATAGAAATTTTGAAACAAACAGTACAATATATCAAAAAAAATTCACTGAAAAGCCTTAACATGAAAATGGAATTGATAGAAGGAATAGTCAGTGAATTGGAAAATAGATCGATTCAAGTCATTTGGTTCAGAGAAAAGAAAAATAAAAAGATTGAGGAAAAAACAGAGCCTCAGAAATAAGTGGAACTATATCAAAAGGTATAATATGTGTAATTGGAGTCCCAAAAGAGAAGACAAAAAAGAATAGGGCAGATAACAACATTTGAGAAAATAATGATTAAAAACTTACATAATTTGAAGACATACATTTATTGGGTCCTAGTAAAGCAGAAAAATATTAGAAGATATAATGACCAAAAATATCCTCAGATTTTTGAAAGATAAATTTATAGATTCAAGAGATGAGTGAATTCCAAGATTAACAAATACTACAAAGAGGGAAAAATCAGGTTCAGACACCCCAGGGGCAAATTACTAGAGCACAAACATAAAGGAAAAACTAACTGGAACAAAAAAAGTGTAACTCGTTACATAAAGGGAAACAAGAATTCAAATGACCACAATTTCCTGTTCAGAAACTAGAGAGGCAACATACCAGTGGCAAAATGCTGACATGAGAAAAAATAAAGTTAATCCAGAATTGTTATCTAGCCAAAGTTTTCTTCAAAAATAAAAACAAAATAAAAACACATTTTGACACAGAACACTAAGAGAACTGATCACCATCATACTCATACTACCTGAAATACTAAAGGATGTTTTTCACACTGAAGAGAAATTATATTTAATAAAACACATATCTTTGGGAAGAAATATAAAGAGCATCAGAAATGGTTTGGCAAAATATAAACCCTGTTTTCCTCCAAATTTCTTTAAAACATATAGAACTGTCTAAGGAAAAAGTTATGAAATTTTCATATGCATACAGGATGTAGATATAAAACCTATGACAAATATATTGTAAAAGAATGGAAATGGTAAATGGACTTTTGTATACAGGCAAAGTTTTCACATTTTTATCCAAAATGGTACAATATCAAGCCTAAGTAGATGGTTTAAAGTTAAGTATGGGTACTATTATCCTCAGAGTAACTACTTAAAAGTGTGAAATTATTCAGAAAATTAAAAATTATTAAAAGAATAATGAGAATGAGAAAGAAAAATCAGAGGACAAGCAAAAAACAAATTTTCAAATGATAGAAATAACTCCAAAAAGATCTATAGTTATATTAAATATTAAAGGAACAAACATTGCAATTAGAAGTAAAACAATATAAAAATGGATGAGCCTGATGTCACCAAGATGGCAATATAGGTTGTTCCTGACTTTGTTCCCCTCATAAGAACAACTAACATCTTTTCAAGAACAAACCACTGAGACAATCCTAGAACATGGCGGTGAGGACGTAGTATCCTTCTGTACCAAAGAGATGAAGACAGACTGCATCAGAAGAGTAAGAGAAGTGGCTACATGTCAACAGCATTCCCACTAGGCCAGCATGCTAGGCCAGCATAGCACCACATGGAAAGGTCTTTTCTGAGCTTGTGATTTCTCCAATGAGAAAAGAAGAGTCCATGAGGAATAATGAGACTCTTTCAGCATTCTGGGTCACATTTTGGGAGCTTCTAGTCTGATCTCATACTATGAGATCACACAGATTGCAGGAGAATCTGTGAGACTCAACCACTGGCAACCTGATTATAATGGAGAAAAGGTAAAGACTTGCAACAACTAGCAGATGGATCTTGACAGACCAAGTTCATACCTGTAGTGGCCAAGTAATAATCCCAACCAGTTGCTTTGCTAATCTGCAGAACCAAATTGGGGGTACACTCTGACCAAGGTACACGGCATAGTGCAGATATGCCTGATTCAGATCCACAAAGGAAGAATTTTGCTGGCCCTAGACCATAGTTTGTCCATGGCCAGGCTAGGAGCTGAATCACCACCCCACTTGCTGTAGAGAGTATCTTCTGGTCCCATCTGACCAGAAGGGCTGGAAAGAACTCCTAGGAGCTGTGTGGTCCAATGGTGTGTGAGCCAAGAGTTGAGTGAGCAGAACTGACCACCCCCATAGCAAAGACAGTATTTATTGGGCCTGGTGGCAGAGGGACTGATTCATAGCCAAGGCTGAGGGTAGCTCTAGGCCTCTCTATACCATAAAATCTGTTTAGAAAATTGAAAATAGCCTGAAACAGTCTCTATCCCTAGGTAAGGGAGATGAGACATAGCCCCATCTGCTGTGGTGTTTTCTGGCCCCATCTGACCAGAAGGGCTGGCAACAACTCCTAGAAACTGTACAGCACAATGGCACTCAAGCTAAGGGATAAGGGGGAAGAGCTGATAATTTGCAGAACAAAGCCAGTGGCCCTGTTTTCTCATGGCCCTATTTGAAGTGTGAGTCAGCTTTGAGTTAAAACAACAAAGAGCCTTACCAGCTTTAGAGCTGTTCCTCTACTGTGCCAGAGCAGGAAATCTAATTTATAACCCCACTCATTGATTTATGCAGCCTTCAGCCTGTTTGATAAAAGCACCTAACCATGGAACACAGAAAGCAGCTTAGCCCATTCAACAGCCTGATGTGGCACTCAAACAGAGAATACAGCCAATGGTTATTGGGTCTGAAGAGCAAAAAGAGCTCACCTGACTGAAGCATTCAGTGCACATTCTGGACTGATCGAGGTCTCCAAGCAATGAGCTGTACAGGTCCTGAGTCTTATCCTGCTTCCCTGCCAGGAAAGGAAGCAAATTCATAGCCCCATCTACTACCCATCTTCTTACCCATCAATAATTACTTTATATGTAAATTGATTAAATTATCTAATTAAAAACAGAGTATGGCTGAATGGAAAAAGACATTTCAATCAAATAGTAACCAAAAAAAGGCAAAGATAGCTATGCTTACATCACACAAAATAGACTTTTAAAATGGTAAGAAAAGATAGGGGCGCCTGGGTGGCGCAGTCGGTTAAGCGTCCGACTTCAGCCAGGTCACGATCTCGCGGTCCGGGAGTTCGAGCCCCGCGTCGGGCTCTGGGCTGATGGCTCGGAGCCTGGAGCCTGTTTCCGATTCTGTGTCTCCCTCTCTCTCTGCCCCTCCCCCGTTCATGCTCTGTCTCTCTCTGTCCCAAAAATAAATAAACGTTGAAAAAAAAAATTAAAAAAAAAAAAAGATAAAGTCATTATATAATGGTAAAAGGGTCAATGTATCAAGAATATAGAACAATTGTAAATATTTGCACTCAAAATTGAGGCACCTAACTATATAAAAGCAAAAACTAACAAAGCTAAAAGGAGAAATAAACAGTAACACAATAATACTTGAAGATTATCTCTCAAAGTGGATAAATCATTCAGACAGGGAATCATTAAGAAGACAGTAGACTTGAACAACACTATAGACCAAATGGACCTAACAGACATATACTGAACGGTGTATTCAGTAACAGTAGAATGAATATTCTTCGTAAATGCACATGGAACATTTTCTAGGATAGGCCACATGTTAGGCCATAAAACAAACCTTAGAAAATTTAAGAAGACTGTGATCATACCAAGTATCTTCTTGAAACACAATGGCGTAAAACTAGAAATCAATTATGAAGAAAACTGGAAAATTAATGAACATAGAAATTAAACAACACTTTTCCTGAATAACCAATGGATCAAAGAAGAAATTAAAAATGAAATTAAAAAAGCTTAAGACAAATGAAAATGGAAATACAACATATCAGAACTTGTGGAATGCTGCAAAATCTATTTTAAGAGATCAATTCATAGCAATAAATACTTACATTAAGAAACAAGAATTAAAGGAATTAAAAGGAATTTTAAAAGGACAATAAACTGAACCCAAAGTTAGCAGATAAAAGGAAATAATAAAAATTAGAGCAGAAATGAATGAAATAGAGAAGAGGGAAACAATAGAAAAGATTAGCCAAACTAAGAATTGGTTCTTTAAAAAGCTAAACTAAATTGACAAACTGTTAGCTAAACTAATCAAGGAAAAAAAGAGAGAGGACTCAAATCAACAAAATTATTAATGAAAAAGCAGACGTTACAATGGCTACTACCTAAATTCAAAGGTCATAAGATACTACAAGAACGACTATGCACTAGCAGGTTAGACAACTTAGAAGAAATGGGAAAATTCTCAGAAACATACAACTTACCAAGACTGCATCAGGAAGAAAGAGAAAATCTAAATAGACCAATTACTAGTAAGGAGATTAAATCAGTAATAAAAAATTTCCCAACCAAGAAAAGCCCAGGACCATATGGCTTTACTGGTGATTTTTTCCAAACATTTAAAGAATTAGTACCAATCCTTCTCAAACTAGTCCAAATAATCAAAGGGGAAGGAATACTCCCAAACTCATTTTACAAAACCAGCATTATCCTGGCACCAAAACCGGAAAAGAACAGTACTAAAAAAGAAAACTACAGGCCAATATTCTTGATAAATAAAGATGCAAAAATTTTTAACAAAATACTAACAAACCAAATTCAGAAGCCAAAATGGATCATTTGGGATTTATGCCTGGGATGCAAGTATGATTCAAAGGAACAGAATAAATGTTGAAAACAATAATGAGTGAAAATTTTCCACACTTAATGATAGACACCAAAACACAGATCCAGGAAACATAGCAAATACTAAGCAATATAAATATCAAAAAATCTTCACCTAGGTAGGAATATCATATTCACAACTGCAGAAAATGCAAAACAACAAAAATCTTGAAAGAAGCCAGAAGAAAAAAAAATACTGACAGAGGAGCAAGGTTAAGAATTACATCAAATATATCTTCAGAAACCATGCAAAAGTGAAATATTTAAAGGGTTGAAAGAAAGAACTTGTCCTCCAGTTTTCTCAGGAAAGTCTCCTATGAATAAAAATTGCAGAGCTCTCTCCTATTTAAAACTGTATGCAGGGCTTATATGTAACAAATAAGTTGGCTGAATATAAAATCCTTGATTCATACTCTCTTAAATATCCTGTAGATGTTACTTCACTGTATGCTGACATTGAATGTTGATGGGGAGAAGTATGCCAACCTGACTTATTTTCCTTTATAAGTGACATTATTTTAACCCAATTGTCCATTTTTTTTTTTCCTTTAACTAAAGCCCAATGATTTTACTATAATATATTTCAGTGTTAAGAACTTTGGGTGAATATTCCTGGGTACATGGTGTGCCTCTTCAGCTTATAGATACAAATTTTCTTTTAATTAAGCAAAGTTTTCTTGAATTATGGTTTTAAATATTTGATTACTTTTTAATTTTTCTTTATATTTTCCATGATTTTTCC
Organism: Felis catus; assembly: GCF_018350175.1. Classification (NCBI taxonomy): domain Eukaryota; kingdom Metazoa; phylum Chordata; class Mammalia; order Carnivora; family Felidae; genus Felis; species Felis catus. Next base: position 108,987,514 of record NC_058371.1, read on the forward strand.
TTTTTTCTTCCTAATATAATGTGATTACCACTTACTGTTGCCTGGCCATCTTTTGCCAGACTTCCTGTACTTTCTGATTTGACAACTTCCTTCATAGTCATAATCAGTTTATTAAAAGACTGTCAAATTTAGTTTGCAAAGACAGGTTCTGGGTTCAATTGCTTTGAAACTACTTTTTAAAACTCCTCTGTTGAGAAGTTGTGTTGTATTTTTTCCATTTCTCTGCCTGCTTGCTTATTTTCTTTTTCTTTCTTTCTTTCTTTCTTTCTTTCTTTCTTTCTTTCTTTCTTTCTTTCTTCCTTTTCTTAGAGTATCTTGGTTGTTACAATTTTAAGATAATATACCTAGGTCAATGTTAAGCTTGGCCACAATAAAATTAACTAACTCCATTAATCTTATTCCTGTATTGCTTACTTTGTTTGCAGCACTGCTTCCCTTATCCTTGGGGCCACATGAGATTTTGGTCACCAAGAATACATATTACTTTTCTCTAATGAAGAAAAATAAGGTGTCCTTGAAATCTTACCATCATATGTCTCACTAAAAATAGGCTGAATTTAAAATATTCTTCTCTTTCACTAGCACTTTGAAGAAAGGAAGTCTTTTTTCATTCTCAAACTGGATCCATAGACAAGTTAATTGAGATTCTCAGCCAAGTGATTTATGCAAACTCTGGCGTATGTTTGTACATGTATATTTTTTCAGGTTTGTTATTTTCCTTATATTTACAAGGGAGTCCAAGAAGAAGAACAGCAACAACAAAAGGTTAAGGGCCATTTGCATGGAGGAAAGAGTACTAAAATAAGACTTAAGGCAATCACGGTTTGTGCCATTTACTAGCTGTGCCAGCACATCACTTACTACCTCTTAAGGAGTCCATGATTTTCAAGCTCTTGTACCTTGAAAATTCTGTGATTCTAAGGCCAGAAGCTTTTCTCAAATGCTAGTTCTGTCAACAAATCTGTAACAGCAATTCACAGATATCCCTTCCTTGTTATCTTCATTGTATGGTGCAATAATCCAATTACGCTATAGTCAGAATTGTGGCCAGCTGAGTGCAAAGCCATAAAATACTCTCAGTCTTAGACCTAAAGGACATTGAAGATCCAACACAGTGCACAGATTACAGCTCTTGATGCCACTATTTTTTATGACATTTAGAGTGAGCTTTCAAGGTCAGAGTTAAGAGAGAGAACTTAATTTAGAAGGAAAGCTGCTGTGGACAGCAATACCAAGTTCAAACAGCAAAACACTGGTTGCTTTCCTCTGGTTATTTTTATGCTCAGGTTAGAAGTTAAGGTAGTAAGAAATCACTCAAAGGGGATTTCTAACAACCCCACCTCCTTCGCAGCTTATTAAAGACAAAACAAAACAAAACAAAATAAAACAAATTTGGTGTAAGAGATTTGAAAAAAAAGCAAATATTTTTTGCTATAAAAAAGCAAATATTCTATAGACAACAACATAATATGACTTGAATTATAAAAGAAGACTATCATTCAGAGTAGTCGTGTTAGAAATAAATTCTTTACAACTACCCCAGCAGCCACTTGCTCTGACAAATGAGTATCAAAATAAATGAGACTTAAAGACCCTACTTTAATCAGAATTTTCTTTTTAATCTTTTATGATTGCTTATGAAGTTTTGAATAAAAAAAAAGTTTCAGCACTAAACAAGTTAATTAATTAATTAATTAATTAATTAAATGGTTTGAAAATTATAACTATAAGACAAAATGAGGTTGGGAAGACCCTGGTGGAGTTCTCCATCGAGAAGGTGCTATTGCTTTACTATACATAGTAACTACAGATATAAAAGTCAATTCAGAGGGGCGCCTGGGTGGCTTAGTTGGTTGAGCCTCTGCCTTTGGCTCAGGTCATGACCTCATGGTTCAGGAGTTTGAGCCCTACCTCTGTCTGTCAGTACAGAGCCTGCAGCCTTCTTCTGATTCTGTGTCTTCCTCTCTTTCCTGCCCCTCCCCCACTCTCACTCAGCCTCTCCATCTCTCTGTCTCTCTCTTAAAAATAAACATTAAAAAAAAAAAAAAAAGTCTATCCGGAGCATGATCCTCATTTTTCAAGACGGTGAAGGGAAGGGTACTCTTTAAAGGGAAGAGATGCTCTCTTAACCTTCAAATAACTTAATCTATTCATTAATGGACAATACAAAATATACTGACTTGTTAAATGTATTTGGCTAGGAAGCTAATCTCTGCTATGCTGTGCTCTATAGCTTTTATCAGTTGAATTATATGCATACCAAAAATCAGTTGCATTTTTCCCAAGACGCATTACATCATTGTAATTATCATTGTAATTATGTGATTTAACTAAATATTGCATAAACAAATGAGTGAGTATATTATAGAGGACAGCTGTTTCTGTGAGTGCTTTTGAAATTTTCAATAATAATGAGTTTCTAAAAAAGTTGCTGCTCAATTAAAGTGGGAAAGGCAACTGTAAAAGTCTGAAAAGTTTATAGAATATAGGAATCTGCAGAAGTTGGTAGAATAGAAGGATCTTGAGCTCACCTTGTCCAATGGACACAATGAGGCAATATCTACACCCATGCAACTAACTAAAAATTCCCTGAAAACCAACAGAAGAGATTTTCCACAGCTGGTCATAGAGAGATGGCAAAGTCAAGGGTCGGAGGGCCAAAGGTCCAGTCAGGAACCAAATCTCCAGTGTGACTAAACACAAATGAGTACAGAGGAGTGAGGGGATTAAACCCCATATGACATACCCCCAGCCCTGGGGACCCACACTGGGAAGACAAGTCCTCATGACATCTGGCTTTGAAAATTAGTGAGGCTTAACTCCAAGAATGATGGAAGATGACAGAAAACTAAGTCCCAGACCTTTAAGAACCAGCAAGCTCAATAACTAGGCAGAAGACACAGCACAGGAGCAGCAGTTTAAAAAGTGCCTGAGTTATACATGATGGGGCTTCAGTGACCAAGAATGTGTGCTGCAGGGGCAGGGATCTACAGGCGATTTCTCTGGGAATAAAACTGCTTGGGAGTGCCATTTTCCCAAGACTGCCCCCAGACTATATAGCTGGATGCTTGTAGGAGCCAGTGCTAACATTCTCCATCTACCTTGTCAGCACTGTACTCTGAAAACTGTAAGACACTGATGAGAGAAATTGAAGGTGACACAAACAAATGGAAAGATATATCATGCTCAGGGATCAGAAGAATTAATATTATTAAAATGTCCATACCACCCAAAGCAGTCTACAGATTTAATGTGATCCCTATCAAAATATCAACAGCATTTTCACAGAACTAGAACAAGGAATCCTAAAGTTTGTATGGAATCACAAAAGACTCCAAATAGCCAAAACAATCTTGAGAAAAAGGAACAAAGTTGGAAGTATCACAATCACAGATTTCAAGATATACAACACAGCTGTAGTAATCAAAACAGTGTGGTACTGGCACAAAACTAGACACATCAATGCAACAGGATACAGAGCCCAGAAATAAACCCAGATCTAGATGGTCAATTAATCTATGGCAAGGGAGGAAAGAATATACAATGGGAAAAAGGCAGTCTTCAATAAATGGTATTGAGAACACAAAACAGCTATATGCAAAACAATGAAACTGGACCACTTTCTTACATCATACACAAAAATAAACTCAAAATGGATTAAACACCTAAATGTGAGACCTGAAATTATAAAACTCCTAAAATAAAACACAGACAGTAATCTTAGACATGGGCTTAGCAATATATTTATGAATATGTTTTCTTGGGCAAGGGAAACAAAAGCAAAAATAGACCATTGGAACTACACCAAAATAAAAAGCTTTGCATAACAAAAGAGACCAACAACAAAATGAAAAGGCAGCATACTGAATGAGAGAAGATATCTGCAAATGATATATCTGATAAGGAGTTAATATCTAAAATATATAAAGAACTTATATAACTCAACAGAAAAAAAATTCACACTCTGATTAAAAATGGGCAGGGGAACTAAATAGGCATTTTTCCAAAGGAGACATACAGATGATTGACAGGCACATGAAAAGATGCTCAATCTCACCAGTCATCAGGGGAATGCAAATCAAAACCATAATGAGATATCACTTGATAGCTGTGGAATGGCTAAAATAAAAAACACAAGAAATAATAAGTTTTGGCAAGGATATGGAGAAAAGGAATCCTTGTGCACTGTTGGTAGGAATGTAAATTAGTACAACTACTGTGGAAAACACTTTGGAAGTTCCTCAAAAAATTAAAAAGAAATATCATATGATCTGGTAATTCCACTACTGGTATTTAACAAATAAAATGAAAACACCAATTTGAAAAGATATATACACTCCTATGTTTACTGCAGCATTATTTACAATAGTCAAGACATGGAAGTAACCCAAATATCCATCAATAGATGAATGAATAAAGAAGATGTTGTGTATATATACAATGGAATATTATTCAGCCATAAAAAAGAATTAAATCTTGCCATTTGCAACAATTTGCATGGACCTAAAGTGTATCAGGCTAATTGAAATAAATCAGAGAACAATAAATATTATATTATTTCATTTATATGTGGAATCTAATAGAACAGTTTCTTTTTTTTTCAAAAAAATTTTAATGTTTATTTATTTGTGTGTGAGAGAGAGAGAGACGGAGAGAGAGAACGAGAGAGAGAGAGAGACAGAGCATGAGTGGAGAAGGGGCAGAGAGAGAAGGAAACACTGAATCCGAAGTAGACTCCAGGCTCTGAGCTGTCAGCACAGAGCCCAATGCGGGGCTCAAACTCATGAACTGTAAGATCATGACTTGAGCCAAAGTTGGACGCCCAACTGACTAAGCAACCTAGGCGCCCCCAAACAGGTTCTTATATAGAGAGAACTAATGAGTGGTTTCCAGGGGTGAGACAGGGGGGAGGATTGCTGAAACAAGTGAAAGTGATTAAGAGGTACAAGTTTACAGTCATGAAACAAATAACTCATGGAGATGAAAAGTATAGCATGGGGTACATAGTCAATAATATTTTAATAATATTGTGTGGTGACTACACTTACCATGGTGAGCACTGAGTAATGTATAGAATTGTCCAAACACTATGTTGTACACATGAAATTAATATAACATTGTATGTAAACTATCCTTTAACTTTAAAAATGGACTTTAAACTGACTTCAATTTTGGATATGTCCACCAACTCACACAGATAAATTGGCACAGGATGGAAGCCTCTGCAATCATTGTCTGATCATTAAGGTATGAAGACACAGGATCAACCTCTAGGAACCCAGGTTAAACAATAAAAACAAAAATAAGAAAAACTGAGCAGATATACTGGTGGCCAAGGTGGAATAGAAAAGTAGATAAGATGACTTGGCCAGTTCATGTCAGTCAGCTTTTGTTCCTGACCACCCCATTTCTTTTAATAGCTCATGAACAGATATGCAGGTAGGTATGGATGCCATTCATGGGCCCAACAGTATTGGCTTCCTCTCATGAAAGCTGATCCTTGCACCACCACTGCTGAATGTCTGATCCACCAGAAATAGAGATCAACGCTGATCCCTTGTAATTGTATAATATCTCAAGAAGACCAACCAGTCAGCTGCTGGCAAGTTGATTATAAACCAAACTTCTTCTATTCTGAAGAGGCAAAGATTCATACTGACAAAATTTCACACTTATTCTGCATATATATTTGCCTCCCCTGCTTAGTTTTTCAACAAGCACTATTTTTCAAGGGCTCTCAAAATCTTATCCCCCAAGAGATCCTATAAAACATTGCTGAGGCCCACCTTACAACAAAGGTGAACGATGGGTCCCACTGATTTTACCACAAGCCAAACACTCTAGAAGTTACCAAACTCTTGAAGGTATAGTGGAGGCGATGGTTTGGAGATAACATATTTTAAAAATTAGAGTGAAATCTTCAGAATGAGGCATATAAATTTTAAAAGATGGCCATTATGTGGTGCTATGTTCCCAGCTGATGAAGACATAGGTTCAGAACTGCTGTGTTAAAACTTACCACAAACTTAGGAGCTTCAAACACACACATTTATTATCTCACAGTTTCTGTGGCCAAGAGTCTGGGCACATCTCAGCTGGATCCTCTATTAGAGTTTCAAGGGGCTCCAGTCAAGGCATCTAGTTTGCATCTGCATTTAGAGGCTTTACTGAGGAAGAATCTGTTTCCAAGCTCACTCTATTCATTTCCTAAAGCCTCCATAACAAAATATAGAAACTAGGTGGCTTAAAACAACAGAAACTGTCTCATCATTCTGGATGCTAAAAGTCTGAAATCAAGGTGTCAGCAGAACCATCCTCCCTCTGAAACCTGTAGAAAGAAATACTTCCTTGCCTGTTCTACCTACTGATGTTTGCTGGCAATCTTTGGCCTTCCTTGATTTGTAGATCCATCACTCCAATTTCTACCTGTGTCCTCACATGACTACCTTCTCCCTGTGTGTTTTTCTTCTTACCTTGTAATCAGATATAATGAATTATGTCTACTATACTCCAGTATAACCTTACCTTAACTAATTACAACTGCAATGACCCCATTTCCAAATTACATCATATTCTGAAGTACTGAGGATTAGGACTTCAACATATCCTTTTGAGAGGACAATTCAACCAGTAACACTCACTCAGGTTGTTAGAATTCATTTCCTTGTGGTTGTAGGATCCAGGTCCCTAGCTTCTTGCTGACTGTCAGCCATCTCCCACAGTTCTAGAGGCTGCTCACAGTTTTCCTGACATTTGGGCTTTTCCAAAATGGCTGTTTATTTCATCAAGCCATCAAGAAGAATCTCTCTAGCATAATCCTGGAAGTGATACCTGTGCTAGGTTGCCTGGAACTTAAAGGTAGTCTTTTGTCTTGATGCCTTACCTCTCTACCCAAAGGTGGAGCTTGAAGGGTCTCAAGTCCCATGGACTTGTCTCTAACACTTTTTCACTACATACTAAGGCACAAGCTTGGTGCTGAGCCACCTATTTGGCTTCAAAAACTTGCTGTGTTCTCAGCTTCTCTTCCACCAAAGTTAATTGCATTATGTGAGAAATTTAAGAAGGCATTCAAGTTAATTTTCCCCCCGATTTTTATTTAAAGATCCTGGCAATAGTCCTTTCAACTATATTGATTTTCTGGTTAAGTTCTGTGGTCCCTTCTGCATTGTAAACATTTTTTATAAACCCCTTAATTTAAAATCTTTAGGCCCTCTACCAGAATGAGTGATTAAAAACTTGGCATTTGTGTCCTTACTGCATTCTACTCTTCCAAAAACGTACTTGAAAACTGGTTACAAATCATGCACCAAGATTGACACACCCTTGACTTTGAACTCATAGACAACTCTAAGAGAAATGTCTTGGGAATTCCCTAAAATTCTAAGGGTAGCAGACTATGTCACCTCAGCATATGGATATAGAAGATCAGGACATGCCACCCCAAAATATGCCACTTTTGTATATTATTTTGAGCTGTAATCACTTGAAAAACAGCAGATGCAGGAAGAGGTTTCCCTTAAATTTCCCTTATCTGCCTAAAGACAGATCTTCAGATTCTCCAAAAGAAATGTAATTTTCATAAATTTCTTCCTTGGCTATTCCATCAACCAGAGAATATTGACCCTTATCAAGGAGAGGGGACTAGAAGTCAACACATCCCCCAAACTTTGTCACAAACCATCATACCTCCCATTGATTCTTCTAAGGGGCCATTCATCTTTCTAAAGTTCATTTATTCTCCCTTAAGAGGCCCCTTTTCCTTTCCCTATGAAGATGGTATTTAAGCCTGATTACTAAGCCACCACTTTGAATTACTCATTTTCGCTGGGCATCTCCCATGTATACATGAAGTAGACATGTTAATAAGCTTCTGTTTGTTTTTTCTCTTGTCAATCTGTCTTTATTACAGGGGTCTCAGCCAAGAACTCAGAAGGGAGGGAAAATTATTTTTCCTTCTCTATAAACTTATGTTTTATTTTTCAAAATTCATACTTAAAACATTTGCCTGATACATTTTTCATGGTTCAAAATTATTATCCCCAGATTTTTGCTTCTCCTTAAAAACTCAAAAACACTTTGGATTTTAGTACGTAGGATAACAAAGAACACAGAGTTTACAAACTAACTTATGACTGGTGGTTTCAAGTGATCTTCCTAAGGCATAAAATGGTGGCCTTCTAACCACGTCTGGTCTGGCTTATTTACCTCTCATGGATATGCCTTTTATTTTTAACAAAAGCAATTTATCTTGCAAGAATTCTTAAGAATCCTTGCCAAACAACTTGTACTTCCAAAAACACTGTACAGGTGACATGTCCTATGGGAGGTTTTGGAAGAAAACCAAGGTAAATTTCCAGTATAGCATACTTCTCTGTTTCTCTGGTTAAAGAATTTATCTCAACTGTTACTATCCATACTGTGTACTTTACTTGAAGTGATTTTGTAAACTAAATTATAATTTGTGCTAAGTCCATTTTTCCTCATTGGCACATTCTGTTAACAGTTTAAACAATATAATGAAACATTCTTTCTTTCAGAATAATGGATACTTTGATTTAGATATAAATTTAGATTTACACATATGCCATGTTCAACTATCTTGATAGTATCATCTGCTTCCCTGCTAATGTCATTCTAGCATTTTTGCTTCTACTAAGGAAAGAAGAGAACTGAAATCCATAATTGCAGGAATCAAATCAGACAGGAAAACAGACACATATACATAGGCCTTTACTTTGTATTAGTTTCCACAAAGTGGTAGAAATGTGGAAGAGGTTTTTCTATTCTATTAAATTATATTCAAAATATATATAGTTTTAGTTTATTTTTATTATTTATATTTTAGTTAACATGCTGTGCAATATTAGTTTTAGGATAATTCAGTGATTTATCACTTACATACAATACCCAGTGCTCATTACAGTGCCCTCATTAAGTGCCCTCCTTAGTGCCCATCCCCCATCTAACCCATCCCCCCCACCCACCTCCCTCCATCAACCCTCTTTAATTTGATTTTTTTTAAACATTTATTTATTTTTGAGAGACAGAGCGTGAGCGGGAGAGGGGCAGAGAAAGAGGGAGACACAGAATCCAAAGCAGGCTCCAGGCTCTGAGCTGTCAGCACAGAGCCCAACAGGGGGCTCGAACTCATGAACCATGAGATCATGACCTGAGCTGAAGTCGGATGCCCAACTGACTGAGCCACCCAGGCGCCCTGTCCCTCTTTAGTTTTAAATGCTTGGAGCATCTCATATGACCACTCACTGCCTGTTAGCAGTCACTTTCATCACAGACTCTCTCCCACAACTCCTCACTCATTTAACCTTTGCTTCTTCCCAGTAGATTTTTTACTTGGTTTGTGTTTTGTGTTTCTGTCTAGTTCTGTTATTGGATAGGGTCTAAAGTGTGTGTGCATGTGCATGTGTGTCAGTGGAAGTTAGGATAGCACCGAGGGAAACAATTACATCCTGTAGTGGAGCTGGGGAGGTGGGGAAAGTCTGATGGTGATCTATCCTCAGCGTCTATATATAAAAGGTATTAATACTTTTTACCCTGGCAAGATTAAATCCTGTATGAATATTTTCTTATGTATTGATGCTAAAATAACTATTCCACACTGTGTTGCAGTATGAAAAGCCATTCTCTGTATCCTATCTGGCCTTGTTTAGCTGTAGTCTTTCACATCACAATGACTATTGCCTATTGAAATGATGAAAGCGCATCCTTGATCTGGCAATTAAGAGTAACCCTCTTTTGGTGACTCTCTTAGAAACAGTGGATGATAAACTCCTGCTTACTCAATCTATTTGCCATCCAGTGAGTCCATCTTTGGTTTCAGGACATCAATCTCCTTGAAGATACTAGACAGATTTGTTGTACATAGAAAAGCATAGGAAGCATCTGTAGGGCTTCATAGTTACTCCTGTAAGTTAGCTAGTGATTGTTATATAAATCTGCGTTTAAAACCAGGTATATTATGAGGTGCCTGGGTGGCGCAGTTGGTTAAGCATCTGACTTTGGCTCAGGTCATGAACTTGTGGTTTGTGGGTTCGAGCCCTGCATTGGGCTCTGTGCTGACAGCTCAGAACCTGATGCCTGTTTTGGGTTCTGTGTCTCCCTCTCCCTCTGCTCATTCTCTGTCTCTCAAAAATAAATAAACATTAAAAGAATTAAAAAAAAAAGTCTATTATTTAAGGCAAAATAATTTGAGGAACATTTTTTTAACCAGCCTGGACCTCGATTTCCTAGTCAGTAAACAAGGAATACAAAACAAGAAAAAGATATTAATGCCAACTATGAACTAAGACAGATAACATAAATAAATCATTTAGCACAGTGCCTGAACTCCAACTGCCTTGTCTTCTTGAAGATTTTGATGCCATCTGTGCCTGTCTTGGGCCTATTTGCCTTAAGATCCATTTCTTGTAATTTCCTTGCTCTGCTCTGTGGGGCAGAAGGCTGGCTGACTCTGCAGGCTCCTCTGTCACCCAGTGTCTAGCGGGGTCTGCCCAGTGGAGGATGGGAAGGTGACAAGAAGGAAGACACACACCTCTCCGTGCCTCAGGCTAAGTGTCTAGAAGCTACCACAGCTCATGTAATGGCTCAGTGCACCCTGAACAGGCTGCTGTAGTCCACCTTCTGCTGTGTGACTTGACTCCTGGACTCTGGTAACTCACTTCCCATTGTCCCTCTGATTGGGAGGGTGTGGCGGGGAAGTAGCTTCCTGCAGCTCTTACTCAGAGTTGCCTCTTGTCTTCCATGTAGTGTCTTTGCTCTTCTATCATTTGGGTAATGAAATGCTTATGTTGAAATTTCCTCTTTCTTAAAATCTCAAATGCTTTCTGCTTTCAGATTAGACCTAGTATTAGTTTTCTGTTGCTATAGACCAAATTACTCAAATTTAACAGCTTTTAAGAAGATTCATTTATTATCTTCTTAACAGGTAAAATTCCACATGGACTCTACCTGATTTCCTGCTTAGGGTCTCACAAGGCTGAAATCAAGGTGCCGGCCAAGGCTGTGCTCTTATCTGGATGCTCTCAGGAAGAATCTGCTTCCAAATTCATTCACATTGTTGGCAGAATTCAGTTACTCACGTTACAGGTCTTCATTTCCTTGCCTGCTGTCAGCTAGGGGCTGCTCTCAGTCTCTACTTCTCACACCACCTAGTTCCTCCAACTCAGCAATAGAGATCATTTGTTCCTCATGTCCAACCCCTCTCATGCTTTGAACATCTCTGATAGCCTCTTCTGACCACAGCAGGAGAGAATTATCTGCCTTCAAAGGGTTCATGTTATTAAGTGAAACCCACCTGGATAATCTCTATTTTAAGGTCAACAGATTAGTAACATTATCTGCACTGCAAGACTTCTTTTGCCTTCTAAGGTAATTCAGTCATGGGAACAACACCAGGGAAGATGGTCATCATAGAATTTTGCCTTCCATAGACCTTAAGTGATCCATTACTCAGGCACTTGCCAGATTTGAGTCCTTGAGCCAATCGTTTAACCTCCAGGTGCCTGAGATTCTTTATGTATAAATTATTTATAAATAAGAGAGATAATCTGATTGCTAATTTTCTAGTTCTGTAATGCTACCATTTTGTGACCAGAGACTAGCATTACCTGGGCCAGCAAGGTTTTTCTTTCTTCTCTTGTGGGGTCCCCCTTTCACTGGGGAGCATTTTGATTTCATTTTGAAAAGGGGAAATTGTGTTTTATTAAAAACATTTCTTAAGTATAAGCATGATAAAAATATTTACATTCAAGCTGTATTAACATCTATATTTAGGAATGAATTGGTACTTCTGGTGCTTCCCACTGCCTCAGGTTCTGACCTGAATCAGTAAGTCCCTATGTCAGTGTTCAGGGCAATGCCCTGATGTGATGGTGAGCTGAAGACTATAGAGGGGCCAGTCTGAGAAGGGTAGTTAAAAGAGACCTCAGTCTCAGATGACAGTACCAGACCTGAGAGAGCTCAGACATGCCACAGAACTTCTCTGAACTTCAGTTGTATCATTGGTAGAATGAAGAACTTAGAATAGGGGGCTCATAGTTTCCTTTAAGTTTTAACAATGAAACGTCTTCCTCCATTTTAAACCCTTGAATGTAATAAAGCATAGCACCTATATGTATATTGATATAAGGTTTATTAAATTCTCAAAAGAAAGCTGAATACTTTATGTAGTATCATTTGAAAATTCATTTGCATTAAATGATTTCAGTGAATAGTGTTTGGATGCTATGATTCATCACTACTCCCCCCCTGCCACCGTCTAGTCTTTCTAATTTTTAAAAGTGTATAGTAACACGGCATAATATGGCAGTCATGCAATGCCCTCTTCTGGCTAAAGACCAAAGCACAACCTTTCTCCTTGTTCCAGCATTATCTGGAAATTTACATGTTCTTTTCTATACATTTACTTTGTAGTGTATGTTTCGACAATTTTAAACCTAGTGATTTCTTATCAATTATAAAAATGAATGTGTTTTATTGATGATATAGGCATTCACCGGCCTAACTTAGTTTAATAAACATAGGCAGCCTTTTTTCCTTTTTTTTTTTTTTTTTTTTTAATTTTGGAGCATAATCTATCTAGTTGGGATATTTTTAGTGATAGAATTAATCAATTTACAAGATCCATATTTTACATTGCATTTGTAAAGGACAAAGTGATGAAAGTGATGGATAAGTTCTAAAACAGCTTGGTATTGTTATAATTTTTTTCAGTATATTTGATTTTCTGACTCTGTGTGTGCAAACTAGCTAAATGATTGGCGCTGCTCACTAATTGAGACAAACTATACTGAGATTCTATTTTGCCATTAATTTTCTTACAGTTTTGACCATCTTAAACAGTAATTATTAGCCCTTAGGACCATGTCAGAATCACTTGGAGGTATGGTGAGATGGCTAAATTTTGTCTAATAATGAAATATATCATATTATTCAGATGTGTTGACACATATTGATAGCCTTATACTTAGGGTTAATGATTTATCACCCAAACCTGTACACTTTGAGGGTGAAGAATCATTATTAACAATTATATCAGGAGACCAGCCTAAATCAGGGCTATTGCAGGCAAAACAGCAGTTGGTCATGATATTTATATTACAAAAATGTATCAACTGGAATTGTGGAAACCTGGGAATTATTCCCAAAATTCTGTATTTTGTATTTCTATTTTCAATGGTGTTCCAATCTTCAGTTTACACTTTCTGTTTATAACAAATAAAAATTGTGTTCAACTTCATATTCTCCTTTGGAGACAGATGGCCTAATTTCAAATCTTGCCAAATTACTTAATTTTTCTGTGCCTCAGTTTTCTTATCTGGTAGATAGTAATAACGATAGTACCTACCATATAGGGTTGTAACAATTAATGAGTAAATATGTGGGTAACATTTAGAACGATACTTGAAGCATAGGAAACCCTATTATTAATAATAAAATTACTGGAGAGTGTTATGCTAAGTGAAATAAGTCATTCTCTGTAGAAAGACAGATACCATATGGTTTCACTCTTATGTGGATCCTGAGAAACTTAACAGAAACCCATGGGGGAGGGGAAGAAAAAAAAAAAGAGGCTAGAGTGGAAGAGAGCCAGAGCATAAGAGACTCTTAAAAACTGAGAACAAACTGAGGGTTGATAGGGGGTGGGAGGGCGGGGAGGGTGGGTGATGGGTATTGAGGAGGGCACCTGTTGGAATGAGCACTGGGTGTTGTATGGAAACTAATTTGACAATAAACTTCATATATTGAAAAAAAACCACACTGTACACCTTAAATCCACACAAATTTATTTGTCAACTATATTTCAATAAAAAAGAACTTGTTAAGAGAAAAAATAATAACATTACTAATTTCTGCAAGTGAATGATAATATATTTAAACTTTCATAAAGTATGAGCATTTTAGAGGTTGCACATTTATTTCAGGAAAGCAGCCTCTAAGATGGCCACCAGTGATCCTTGCCTCCTAGTGTTTAGGCCACAGTGCAACCCTCTCCCCTTCAATGTGGGCTGGACTTAGTGACTCATTTATAATGCAAAAAAGAAGTGATAGAATTTCACTTCTGAGATTAGGTCACAGAAAGCCTGTGACTTCCCTTCTGCTCTTTTTTCCTTACTCTTTCCCCTCTCTTAGATCCACTGCTCAAAGAGAGAAGCAAGATGCATGTTGGGAGCAGCCTCACGGAGAGACCCACATGGTAAGAAACTGATGTCTTTGGCAAAAAGTCAGTGCGGACCTGAGGCCTCACAATACCCGTTTCCAGTAGCAAACAGTAATTGAAAGATATTCAAAGAATCAAATTGTAAATAGTAGGGAAAATGTGATTCTTTAGTTTCTACACCAAAAATTTAAGAATAATCCATCTCTGTTCATAAACAAAATCATTGGAGTTTCAAAGTTAAAAGTGTCTGTCTGTGCCTGGAAACAAAGAGATACTTAGTTATAAATACAGCCTTCATAGAAATTCTAGTACGTAAATGAAACTGAAAGCTTCATGTCAATTTTGCCACTTGATGGAGCCATAATGCAAGAGAACACTTCAAAAACCATCATGTTTACCTGGGGGAAATCTTTATGACAAATGTGGATAAAATGTATAATTCTAAGTATTAGTTGGGATCATTCTAGTGATTTCTTTCCACTCTCATCAAGAAATTTCTATAACATATCAAAGAAAAAACTGCACATAATAATCCTGAACTGTTCATGGAGGATAATTTGCTAATTTTCATTTTTAATCTAGAAAATTTAAGAAAGGTTATTCCTTGGGAAATATATATTTATACTGGGAAAGATATAATGTAACAAAATATAAAGATGAATATTAAGGCTTCTAAATATCAATGTTTTGATATTATGCGAAGGAAATGTGAACCTTCCTGGAGAGCAAGGCTTACAGAAAGATACTTGAGTCAAGCAGTGATAGAGGAAAACCGATATTTTTTCAAGGAAAAAAGACCCAAAAGGTGGAAGTGTTGGTCACAGACAAACATAAAAGATTCATAGTCTCATCTTTGTAGCCCCCATTCCTTATTAGAACCATTATATTTGCTACACACAGGTCCCAGATCCCTTATCTAAAAATTTTGGAGCCAACTGTGCTTTGTAATTCACAACTTTTTAGATCTAAAAAAAGAAATATGGTATTTATATCATATAGTACATGACATTTTCAGCAATATCTGAGGTAGCACCCCTTAAATAAATATGTTGTCTCAGGCTTGTTTCTGTAAGAATCAGACTTTGAGACAGAGGTCCAGGGAAGGATATACACTAGGCTATGCTCTTGGGACCAAAACCTAGAGAAGAGAAGGAGGCAGGACTGGGCAGAGGGGAGTGTTAATTCAGTTCCAACGCAGGCTTTAGGCAACCATATAGGAAGTTCTTGATTTGATACAGTCCTCTAGAGTTGTCTCAACTTGGAGTAGGGAGGATGAGTCTGCATGACCCCTGTGTTGATCAATCATTGATTATAGGCTGCTGATGGAGAAAAAGGATAATTTTGGGTGTTGCTGTTTTCTTGAGACCAAAGAGGGCTGACATTGGAGGCCTTTTTTTCTGGAAACCCCCTAGGAACTGAGAGAATAAATCCTTCATTCCAGTGCTATGGCCCAGACCACTATTGCCAAGATTTCTGAACCCCAGATCACCAAGCCCTTCTCAGGAAAAGGTTTTTGAATTCTTCCACTAACCACCAAAACTTGTCAAGGGGCACCAAGGGTACCCAATGATTATTTGAGTATTAAAAAAATTGTTCCCTGCCTTCTTTGTATTACTGCTATTGATGAAAAGTCTTAATTTCTCTTACTAATATACTACCATTTGCATTCTGGTCACTTGCAAGGTAAACATGGAATATCTAGGTGGCAATCATTAGCATATAGTTTTTTTTTTTTAATTAATCTTTATTTATTTTTGAGAGAGAGAGTGTGAGCAGGGGAGGAGCAGGGAGAGAGGGAAGCACAGAATCAGAAGCAGGCTCCAGGCTCTGAGCTGTCAGCACAGAGCCCGACGCGGGGCTCGAACTCACACACCGCGAGATCATGACCTGAGCCGAAGTCGGACCCCAACCGACTGAGCCACCCAGGTGCCCCTCATTAGCATATAGTTTAATATGGCTCTTGCTGTGTGTCTTGGTGGAAATGTTCTCGCTTTGAGAGAAGATCACACAGACAATGAAGCAACAGAAAAAGAAATCAAGGAATCAATCCCATTTATAATTGCACCAAACCCCATAAAATACCTAGGAATAAATCTAACCAAAGAGGTGAAAAATCTATACACTGAAAAGTATAGAAAGCTTATGAAAGAAACTGAAGAAGACACACACACAAAAAAAAAAAAAAAATGGAAAAAGATTCCATGCTCCTTGATAGGAAGAACAAATATCTTCAAAGCAATCTACATATTCGATACTACCAAAGCAATCTACATATTCAATGCAATCTCTATCAAAATAACACCAGCATTCTTCACAGAGCTAGAACAAATAATCCTAAAATTTGTATGGAATGAGAGAAGATCATGTAGAATGATAGGGATGAGAAGCACAAATTTGCCAAGGGATTTACTGAGAGTGATAGTAAGTGGAGCTAATCCTGCGTCTACACTTTGGTTCATGGACCCAAATATTCTTCTTACTGGGGACACAGCATCATATAAAGGTATTTGAATTAAAGGGACACCACGCCTTGAAGAAAACAGTGTCATTGTAAAGCATCTTCTGGAAGCTAGCACTTTAACTTTGCCTTCAGCAGGTTATTCAACTCCTCTATCTGGCCAGCACCTTCCAAATGGCATGATGGGCTATATGAGTAGTGGACCATACGTTATGGACCAGCTGCAAACCCCCTGTTCTATAAAATGGGTCCTTTGATTTGACCCAATATTATATCTTGTTTTGTAGTGATGGATCATAGTTTTTATAGACCCTGGGACAGAGGTGCTGGCTAGGGTTCCATCCATAGGAAACACAACTACATAACCATAATCTGTATCTATTCTTATCAAAGTGAAGTATTATCTCTTCCAAGGTGGGGTCCAATGTATTCAGTTGACCACCAAGTAGCTATTTGGTGCCATATAGAGAGCTCAGCTATGGTCTCTCCTGCTGACAGGTTGGACATTCTATGTCTTTGGCAAGTAGCAGCCCATACTATTGGCCCACACATAACCTGTATTTCTGTCATCCCCATGGATACTTCTTTTATGTATCCATTTTGTCAACACTGAGATGGTTGATTACTAGCCAATTCAGTTTTTTTTAATCAGGGTGTTTATTAACTCTTCCATAGTGTTAGATTTCTGTTGCCCATTATGGTGTGATAAAAAGGATCTCCACAGTGTACAACCATTTTCATATGTCCATCTACATGCCTCTACCCAGAACTCTTTGAAACTGATCTTTGATTTCATTTCTCTTTCCAGGCCCCTGATCAGCCAAGCCATTTCCCATTTCCCATTATTCCATACATATACTAAGCTTGGGCCACCGTTCTATCTACATAAAGCAGATGACCAGGACACTATCTGAACCTCTGCTCAATGAGATGATCTTCTGTCACCACTATCTTACCCTCAATGAAGATACAGTGTGGTTGTCATCTGTTTCTGTCTTGTATCTACATACCAAGAAGACCCATTCAAGAACCCAAATCTTTCCATCACTAGCTATGAGGGATCTCTGTTGCAACCATAGGTATGAACAGAGGAAGAGGCACTAGTACAACAGTGGCAGATGACATGAGGGTCATTATAATCAGTTACGTGCACCAGGCTTCTGACGGCTAACCAACGCCACTGGCCTCTATTCTTTTGGGGATATTCATTTTTATTATTTTTAGTGAGTTCAGTCCTATAGCACCCTCTCCTGCCCCAGTCTGCAGAAGAAATCCATCACCTAAATTCTTAGTAATGTTGGTGCTCCTCTCACCAATCTGATCCTTACTGTGTTGGAAAATCATGTATCATGTGAGATCTTTAATTTTTTGGCTTTATTAATAATAGTTAAAACTGAAACAGAATAGAGAGCCTAGAATTAAACCCATACATACATGGTCAACTGATTTATGATAAAGGAGCCAAGACTCCTTCCTGGGGAAGGGCAGTTCCTTCATTAATAGTATTGGGAAAACCTGACAGCAAAGGAGTGAAATTGGATCACTATTTTATACCATACACAAAAACGAACTCAAAATGGATTAAAGACATGAACTTAAGACCTGAAAACATAAAAATCCTAGAAGAAAACACAGGCAGTAAGCTTCTCAATGATTTTTATGATCTGACACTAAAAGCAAAGGCAGCAAAAACAAAAGTTAAAAAGTGGGACTACATTAAATTAAAAATCCTTTGCATGCCAAAGGAAATCATCAGCAAAATGAAAAGGCAATTTATTGAATGGGAGAAAATACTAGCAAATTATATAACTGACAAAGAGTTAATATTCAAAATATATAAAGAACTCATACAATTCCATAGCAAAAACAAATAATTTGACTTAAAAATGGGGAAAAGAGGGGTGCCTGGCTGGCTCAGTTGGAAGAGCATGCAACACTTGACCTCTGGGTCATGAGTTGGATCCCCACGTTGGGTGTAGAGATTACTTAAATAAATAAATATTTAAAAAATTAAAAATTAAAAATGGGTGGAACATCTGAATAGACATTTTTCCAAAGAAGACATACAGATGGCCAACAGACACATAAAAAAGTGCTCACCATCACTGATCATCAGAGAAGTGAAAATCAAACCACAAAATAGGATGAGAAAAAAAAGCTGTTAGAATGGCTATTACCAAAAAGACAAGAAATAACAAGTATTGGCAATGATGTAGAGAAAAGGGAACCCTGTGCACTGTTGCTGGAATGTAAATTGGTGCAATTATAATGGAAAACAGTATGGAAATTTCTCAAAAACTTGAAAATAGAACTACCAAATGGTCCAGGAATTCCACTTCTGGATATTTATCTGAAGGAAATGGAAGCACTATCTCAAAAAGATATATGCACTCCCATATTCACTGCACTACTATTTCCAATAGCCAAGACATGGAAGCAACCTAAGTGTCCACTGATGAATGAATGGATCAGGAAAATGTGATACACACACACATACTAAAATATTCAGCCAAAAAAATAAAAATGAATGAGATGCTGCCATTTTCAACAGCATGGATGGACCTTGAGGGAATTATGCTAAGTTAAGTAAGTCAGACAGAGAAAGGCATATAACATATAATCCCATATATATGTGAAATCTAAAAACAAAAAAACACATCCACAAACAAAAACCTCTACTCATAGATACAGAAAATAGTTCAGTGGGTGCCAGAAGTGGAGGGTAGGAGAGGTGAAATGGATGAAGGGAACCAAAAAGTACAAACTTTCAGCTATAAAATAAATATGTCTGTGGATATAATGTGCAGCATGGGGACTGTGTTAATAATACTATATTTTATATTGAAAAGTTGCTAAGAGAGTAGATTTCAAATGCTCTCATCACAACGAAAAAAACTAATTATGTGTGGTGATGATGTTACCTACAGTTATTGTGATGATCACTTCATAATATATACAAATATTAAATAATTACATTGTTCACCTAAAAATAATATGCTACAGATCAATTATATATCAACTAAAATACATAATTAAAACTATAAATGTCCTTATGTCAGTTCAAGTAAATTTCTGTTGTCAAATAAATTTGCCAAAAAGAAAAATAACTTGAATTTCAGAGATGTTTATATTTTTGGAATTGTGGATAAGGTATTGTTAGAGAAATCCAGAGAAACCTCTCTATGGGATTCCTATGACAACCTTCAATAAATAGGGTGTCACATTCATATACCCAGAGACAGCAACACATCAGTGGTACTTTTTGTTCTCCACAGTTCATGCCCATCCTCATATGTCTATCAACATGTCTCTATCCCAGACCTCCTCCAACCTCCCTCAAGATCTTTTAATACTTCTCTTTCCAGGCCCCTGATGAGTCAAACCATTTGCCATTTCCCAAGATGCCACATATATACTAAACTTTAGTTTAGATATAGTAGTGGGTGACTCTGAAACATAGGGGCAGGGACAGAAGTAGATTGGCTACTGGGGTCTCATGTCATAGCAGATAATTGCAACCACTCACCTATGATCCTGACCAACATAGAATAGGAGGATTAGCACAACCATAGTAGGAAGTTGGAAGACTGAGAAAATCCTCTTTACCTAGTGGCTACTAGCTGACAACACAGATACTGGTTAAATAATTAAACAGAACAAAATAATTGTGTAAGTTATTTCAAAACGCTTATCAAAGATGTAGAAGGAAAAAAAAATTCTAAGAACTCTTCAGTGTTCATTTGGTAGATGTTGTTACCTTAAAGTCAATTTATTTAAAACCAAACAAAACAAACTTTGAGATTCAGAGGTACGGCATGCCCATGTTTATATTTTTAGCACTGGAACATTTTCTCAATCTCAAACTTTGTAATCATCTGTGACTTTTGTATCTCTTCAGATACTACATTCAAGCAATGCTCATCATGTTTCCCTTAAAGAGGCTTCTGACATTTATTCATGATGCTTTCTTTTCATCTCTTGTTTCTGACTGCAGACCCTTATTTAATTTTTTTATTATGAACTAATGTTCTAATTGAGCTTTCCCTCTCTAAACAAGCCTGCCTACCCTGGCAAGATTAGTTTTTCTGAAAATCTATTTTCAACAGTAAACTTTTGACCCAAAATTATAAAATACATAAATAAAAATCTTCTTGTCAATTAAACAAGTTTGTTTGTTTAATTTAAACAAGTTTAGAAGGAAATCCCTAAAGTGAGAAAGTTTATTTACAGCATGTTTGAGTGATTACTTTTTAAGCTGGGTACTTCAAAAAGGAGGCTTGTAACTTAGAAGCAAAAGACAAAGTCTCCAAAGAAAAACAGGAAAATGTCAGAAATGGTCATTCGCAAATGAAGAGTATAAATAGACAATGCACAGAAAAGAAATTATAAGTTGATAATTATGAAAATGTAAATTAAAATACAACTCATGGGGCCCCTGGGAGGCTCAGTCTATTAACCATCCAACTCAATTTTGGCTCAGGTCATGATTTCACGGTCATAAGATTGAGCCCCAAGTCTTGCATTGGGTCTGTGCTGCTGGGTGTGGACCTACTTGGGATTCTCATTCTCCACCTCCCTCTGCCCTCTTGCCTCACTCACTTGCCTGCAGATGCGTGCATTCTCTGTCATAAAACGAAATGGAATAATGAAATGAAATGAAACATTAAAAAATAAAATAAAAATAAAATAAAATGAAATAAAATATTAAAAAATAAAATAATAAAATAAAATAAAATAAAGCTCATTACCTTTCTATACTACCCAGAGAGGGGTCCATATGGTGTTTCAGGTTCCTCTCATAAATTAAAGGGAAAGTTTCATAAGTTTGATGTCCCACAAACAAAAAAGGAAGATGTCCTCAAATCCGTTGCAGAAGGAACCCACTAAGATAGCAACAGACTTGACTTCCAAGTGGAATAGTACATCTATAAATGAAAAGAGATAGCATCTATATCATAAACCTGAAAAGAACCTAGGAGAAGATTCTGTTGGCAGCTTGTATCATTGAAAGCTCAGCTGATATTCGTGGCATATTCTCCAGGAATACTGGCTGATGAGATGCACTAAAGTTCACTCTTTGCCCCTGGAGCCACTTCTTTTGCCGGCCACTCCACTCACGGAACCTTTCCCAGCCACATTCAGGCAGCCTTTAGGGTGCTGCGACTTCTAGTGGTTACTGATCCTGGGGCCCACCAGCAACCTCTCACAGGGGTATGTTGTGTTAGTCTGCCTACCATTGCTCTTGGTAACACAGACTTTGCTCTGCACTATGAAGACACTGCCATGACATGCAACAACAAGGGAGCTCATTCTGCAGGCCTGATATGGTAAATGCTGGCCCAGGGAGCTCTGAGCACATGTGACACCATCTTCCTTGAATATCCACAGGAGGTCATGCCTGTTCTCTACTTATAAAGATCCTGAAGAGAGTGAAAAGGAAAATCAGGTGGAGATTGAACAGGCTGTAACCAAGAAGGAATTTAAGGGTGAATGGATTGCTCCAGCTCCCGAAATTTACTGCTAATTCAACCTAAAGTCTCTGACTAGTCTGAAGGTGTACAGGTTCCTTTTGTGCCTATTGAGTAGTTCCCTACTGAAGACTGAAGCACTCGACCTGTCACCAAAGACCGGTCTGCAACTCCCACTGCTCAGGCCACTGAATGGGTAGAAAGAGCCCCTGAAATTTTAAGTTCTTCTTCCACAGACTCTTGGCCAGAAATGTAAATAAGGGTATTGAAATGTTTCTTAAAAAAAAAAAATTCAGCCCATTATTAACTGCTGTCATGTTGGTCAAGATTACAAAGAATGATAATATCCATTATCAGTGAAAGGGAGAAAACAGATCCCCTCATGAACACTACTGAATGGAATGTAAATTGATACAAATTTTCTAGAGAAAAATTCCCTAATATGTTCTTAAAACTTTTCAATTTTAAAAGATATGTTCTTTGATCTAGGATTTACATTTTTAGAAATTTATCCTAAGAAATAATAATGCATTTGCCCAAGTTAGATCTATAAACATGCTTGTCTCAAAAGGATTTATGCCTGAAAAATGAAACAGAAGAGAAAAACAAACAAGCTGGTTTAAAGAGCTGTGTAATCTTTATATGGTACAATACTGTGTGCAATCATCCAAATGATAAAATAGAATATATTATAGACTGGGAAATATATTTAGAGTCTTAGATAACAAAACAAAATAATAACTAATATGTAATTTATGAAATCATATAAAGAAAATATGTATAAAAAGAAAAAAGTGTCGAGGTGCCTGCATGGCTCATTTGGTTAAGCGTCTGACTTCAGCTCAGGTCATGATCTTGCAGTTCGTGAGTTGGAGCCCCACATTGGGCTCTGTGCTGACAGCTCAGAGCCTGGAGCCTGCTTCAGATTCTGTGTCTCCTTCTCTCTGCCCCTCCCCCACTTGCACTCTGTCGGTCTCTCTCAAAAATAAACATTGAAAAAAAAAGAAAAAAGTCTCAAAATATGTAACCAAAAATGCTAACAGGGTTTTCTCTAGTCATCTTTCTTTTTTAATTAAAAATACATTTTCCAAAATATGTAATATTTTATATAAAATGAGGTTTTTAAATTTTTATTTATTTAGTTTTTTTTAGAGACAGCATGTGCTTGCAGGGAGGGGCAGAGAGGGAGAGAGAAACCTAAGCAGGCTCCACACTGTCAGTGCAGAGCCCAATGAGGTGCTCAATCTCACAAACTGAGAGTTCATGACCTAAGCTGAGATCAAGAGTCAGATGCTCAACTGACTAAGCCACCCAGGTGCCCAAGTTTTTAATTGTAAAAATAAATGACTATTATTTGCACGCTAAAGAGAATACCTGAGGATCAGAGTCCCTATAGATCCCGTTATCCTGACATTTCTCCCTACTTCCTTTCCCTTCCACATAGCCAACCTGGGTCATTGAATTAACACAACCCACTTAGTCTGGAGGCTCTCACAGGGAGGACAGATATCCTGGCTGCATAATAATTCTTCTGTATTTGTGTCTATGGCCCTCTTAAACATTCAGCTTCAGGAATGACATAAATAATGTCAACCAGATAAGCCAAATGCCAAATCTATCCAGATAATTAACAGGGTGATAGATTTTGAAGTTAAATCAACTGAAGCAGTGATATTTAAGGGTAGTGTATTGTTGTTCAAATGAAGGTTTTTTTTGTAATGTCTTCTCCAGCCAGTTGTCTTTAATTAAACTTAAGAAACAGATAAAAATCTGTATTTAATCTTTTGAAAAATTAGAAGAATAACTAGTAGTTTCCACTTCTTGCTTCCAGTTATTGCCATTAAATTATATTCTCTTGGTATAACATATACATTTTAAAAAATCCCTAACACACACAAGTAACATCTATCAACATATATTTATAAACACAAACATAGCAATATATATACTATATAAGACAGGAATGTTATTTCTGAATGCTTTAATCATAAATGGCAGCAGGTATTATAAGCAAAAAAAGTTCCCAGAAGAAGATCAATCTTCATTTTTAGCACAGGATAACCTTTTGTTTTATGGTACACATTTCACAATATTAAAACAACCTGGTTTACCTGATTAAAATCAGGGGTAAAAGGCCAATGTTAATGAGAAGCAACAATGTATGAAAAGCACCCTGGGGCCATGTATTGACCAGTTGGTGGAGGCCTAGTTTCAAAGTCCTACCCCTGCAGGGACAAGTTATCAAATCTTTTCCTGTGTAGATGTATCAAGAATTTACATAGGGTGCTGGGTGGCTCAGTCATTAAGCATCTGACTTAGGCTCAGGTCATGATCTCACAATTGGTGAGTTTGAGTCCCATATTGGGTGAGTCAGTGCCCTGCTTTGGGTGAGTTCCAGCCTTGTTTCCTGTAAACACATGAGCCCTAGGTGAGCCCAGCTTCTCTCTCTCTGTCTGCCCCTTGCTCACTTGCACTTACTTTCTCTCTCTCTCTCTCTCTCTCTCTCTCTCAAAAAAAAAAAAAGGTATTTACATAAAATTTTCAAAATGTGCATTCCCCTGTCTGGGTTTAAGGTACTCTAATGATAACCAATTTGGAGTAGAAGTGCTTCTTCCAAATCAGAATTAGGATTGTTTCCAAATTCAGCGAAACGGCAGTCCTCTTCTGTGTCTTGACTTCAGGTGACTGCTGAACGACAAAATGTTTCCCTCTCTTGGTTCACCTTCTCAGCCTCCTGTTGATTCCACTGTTCAGAACTTTTTAACATGAATGTCAATTGTTTGCTGCCAGCCCTAGCTTCTGATACACTCAATGTCCCATTTTTTGCCTCAAATTTCAAGTGATCTTCAAGGGTTTTATTCATCAGCTTCTGCTTTGTGACAGAATCTTTGAAGCTTCTGAGTTCTCCTGTTTTGACATCATAAAACTGGGGCTTGAGGACTGTCTGCTGGTTCTCCCTAAGTCCTTCCTGCTGCTTTCTCTTCCTGGTGGAGAAGTCTGTTGTTTCCTGACCTTTTCAACCCATTTTTTTTTTTTTATCATCTGAGATCTTAGAACTTTCTGCCTCACTCAGTTTTCCTTTCAGTTCTTCCTCCTCTTCTTTTTCATAAAATATTTATTGCTCTAAGAGTCTTCTTCCTTCACTAATTTTTTAAACAACTGTATTCAAAAGCTTTAATTCTTTACTCTTTGTGTCTGCTTTGAAGTCAGTGTTCTCAAACAATTTCAAGCCAGTCATTGATGAGAATATTAGAAAGGCTCTTAATTTTTTTTTCCATGCAGATTTTCCTTCTCTTCCTCTCCCTCAATTATTAAGTGCCAGCTCTTTGTTAACTTTTGGCAATTTCCTTAAGTGGACTCTGTGCACATGGTCTATCTTCTGTCAGATCTTACCTTTCCTGTATTCTTCATAAGCAAATGGCTTTACCATCAATTTTACCTGTGACAGTCTTACATCCATGAAAAATCCATGCATATATGCTTCATGAAAAGGTGATCTAATGAGATGTATGAGCCCTAAATTTTCAAAGTCTGTCTTGATGACAAATGTGTAATCATCATCAACTGTGCTTTCAAAATTCTTATAATTCTTCTGTCAAGTTTCCTAAAAAGACACACCACCTGGTAGCAGGACCTAAAACTAGATTACCAGTTTATTATAAAAGGATATAACTCAAGAACAGCCACATGAAAGAGATACATAGGGCATGTAGAACAAAAGGGCTCAGATCTTCCATGCCCCCTCCTAGTATGACACTTCTTGAATCTCCACATGTTCCTAACCCAACAGCTCCAAGGATAACGTGTTTTTGTGAACCAAAACATGAAACATGGATGTCGTATATAAAAGTATACTTATGGGAAAAAAAATTAAAAAAAAATAAAAGCAAACTTATGGGGACAGTGAAGCAGCTTATTTTAAATCTGCATTTCTTCTGATAGTCTGGGACAGATGATTGATTTAGAAGCATCTTCAGAAAATGCTGGAAAAACTGCTTTTCATCTTATGTTTATTACCACCCCCAGGCTTTCAGAAACAATGTGAAAAATTAGGGTAAGCAGTTCTTAAGAAATTGAGAGTATCAGGACAAAAAAAAATCAATAGAGTAATGTTTTAAATTAACAAATATTTCAACATTTTCAAAATGCAATAGGACTGAGAAGGAATGTGACTGTTTTAAATGCATACCATGCACTAGGTACTTTCTTATATATTAACTTCTTGAGGATACATATCCACTTCATAGGATATATATAGAAAAGAGTTTAGTCTAGCTAGTTTAGCAGAAATACTAAAGGAAATTAAATATCTCCTAGAATCTCTGGAAGAGTTGGAACAGAACCAGACTTGGATGCTGCACTGACAGGAATGGTACAGAGAGGAAAAAACTCTCAAATAGGACTTAAAAATGAAAATTATTCTGAGAAGTTTAAAAAGCATAATGGAAATTATTATTAGCATCATTAGAAACTAAAAGTCCATTAGAAAACATAGTGAATAACTTCTCTCAACTTTCACATGATTGATCTTCATCTAATTTCATGGCCATTGTAGGTAACTAAAAGCAATATGTGTCCTTCACACTTGCTGACATTGATTCTAGTTCTAATGATGATTAAGTAAGTGTTACAAATTACAAGACAGTCACCAAAGTGATTATCAGTAGTAGATTGCATTATTTGCTCAGAATTATTTGTCCCCTCCCCAACTTTGTCATGCTTCCCCATTGGCAGGGAATATATCCTCTTGCCACACTGACATTGGTTTAGTAACATGACTTGC
This sequence comes from Felis catus, assembly GCF_018350175.1. NCBI lineage: Eukaryota > Metazoa > Chordata > Mammalia > Carnivora > Felidae > Felis > Felis catus. Next base: position 109,014,399 of record NC_058371.1, read on the forward strand.
TTTGGTCTATGGAGTGTGAGGGGATGTGATATACATTTGTTCAAGTAAAAGTTTTATTTTTTTACTGTTTTTGTTTGTTTTGTTTTGTTTTTTAAGTAGAACCCAATGCAGGGTTTGAACTCAGGACACTGAGATCAAAACTTGAGCTGAGATCAAGAGTCTGAGCTCAACCAACTAAGCCACAGCCACCCAAGTACTCCCAAGTAGAAGTTCTAAATGTTTTGCCTGGATTGGTTCTGTCCCACCTGAGAAGTTCTTTGCCATGAGAACATCATGTCACAGATGGTGGCTCCTCATTCAGAAGGGATCCAGGAACGAGAGGACTCATGGACCTGGGCCGAACCCAGTAGAACCCAGTAGAGAACAACCTTCAAATTATACCCACAACAATAAAAAAATGTGCATTGTGGAAAGTGGTGCAATTTTGTTGCTGACATTCACAAAAGTTGGCTAATATACAGGTAAGCACAACTTTTTTAAGTGGGATCAAATTTAGAAGTCACAAATTTAAAGGGAAAATTAGTTCCCTTTAGGATTAAATTAGTACTGAATTTTGCTTCCAGATACCAACCCAAGTAATTTGTTTCTCCCAGGAAAAAGATCTTTTAGCAAAAGGAGAAATATATTCCACAGAGACCTCAATCTCGTAAAAGAAAGTATATAGTGTGTATTTCACTTTTTATATAATACATGAACACCTTTGGAAAATTTACTAAGTTGTATAATATTTTATTAATCATAATCAGTTTCAGATACAAATAAAAATAAAATTGAATGTAGAATTCAGAAGAAATGATAATTAGTATGAATTTGCTTTAAAACAATTTCTATGAACTAAACATCATTATTTCTGGGTATGTTCAAATATAAGACAAAGGGGTTTTTTTTTTCCTCCTAAAATATTAACCCTCAGACAACAGCATATAGTTACTTTATATCCAAGTCTCACAAAGTCTACTTATTGCTGGTCCTCTCTCAGTTCCCTAAATTCTGACTAACCAAGTACTATTTAGGAAAAAGACATATTAGTCTGAAACCACACAGGTCAGTACTAGTATGCAGTGATTAATTAATTGGTGAGAAAGCAAGAAACAATTTTGATACTACAGATTTCTTCATTATTCTAGTGTGTATGACTTCACAACTGCAAGGATTTGATTGTAAATAAACCTTTTAAAATTTACTTAAAAAGCAAAGCAGAAAATGGTTGTGTTGGAGAAATCATGAATGCATATACACATAGGACAATATAAAAACCAAATGTACTCATATTTTTTGATTGTATACTTTTAGGATAAATTTTCCAGTGAGAACATCACGTACAGATCCAAAAGGGGTCTTAGGTAAAAAAAAAAAAATGTGGACCAATAAAATAATGTGCTCTCAACAAATGCATTAGAGGATTCAACAAGGAACTCTAATGACGATAAGACTGTTTTAGAAGATGCACATGGAAAGCTTGACTAAACTATTTTCAAGAAATGTGAAAAAGTGTATTTCTATATTAAAATGTAATTATATAACTTGTGATTTTGACTATACTTCATAACTTATTTAACAAATTAAATATTAAAAGTTGATATTTAATCATTTTATATACATAATTTAAAAAACTCCTTTTGAATCGTCCCCTCGGGAAAATGGGGGTTAATTCATAGTAGGAATGTATGGTATCTAACTCCATTCTGACCCATTTCCCTTTAATATTGACTAACCACTGTTATTAAATCTCTCATACTTTTCCCACCCAAGATAATTTCACTCATTCACTAATCAATTAAAAAGTCTAGAATGCAGTTTACAAGAAAAAAATGTCCATTTTTTCTAACACCATAAGCCTAAAGATTCAACGGAAAGGCAGAGGTCTTATTTAATCATTCTAACTTTTGTGATTATTTTTACTTTTGATTAATGAAGAAGCAGCTAGAATTCAAGAGCCAAAGGGTAAGCTGTCACCTCAGGCTCAGATCAACCCTTTGCTAATTAGGACATTGCTGAGCCCAGTTAGACAAGTAATGATTTGACTACTGTCATTAGTAAAAGGGGGCAGCTAAGTTGGTTTCTTCAACCACATTTTAAACTGAATTTTCATTAAATCCATAAAGGCACATTTATTTGAAAAATGGCAAAAACAACAAAAGGAAGACTACATAATTCCCTTTCGGGATCTTTTTCCCCCATGGTTTTAAAATTCCAAAATTAGAGGTTGACTTTTACTAATAGGACACACAAATGGAAATTACTTTCCCATTGACATGTGATTGGATTGATATGAGCCCATGTAGGTTAATCCTTCCAGAATAATAGTTAATAGGACTGTCAAAGTTATATCAGAAAATTACACTCTTGTCCTCTCCAGAAAAACATGGCAGAAATAAGAAAATCCAGGGGCACGAAGGTGGCTCAGTCTGTTAAGTGTTTGACTCTTGATTTTAGTTCAGGTCATGATCTCATGGTCATTAGATGGAGTCCCACGTTGGGTTCTGCACTAGGTGTGGAGCCTGCTTGAGATTCTCTCTCTCCCTCTTCCTTCGCCCCTCTCCCACTCATGCTCTCTTTCTCTCTAAAAGAAAAGAAAAAAGAAAAGAAAAGAAAAGAAAAGAAACGAAACGAAACGAAAAGAAAAGAAAAGAAAAAAGAAAAAATTGGGAATAAAATAATCCAAGATAATCCAATGAGTCTCTTGGAGCCTACCTGCAAAAATTTAACTTTGACCCCTTCAGGTTAGCTTTGTCCAATATTTTAATTTAAAGGATTAGTCTTTTAAAGAAGCACTTGTGCTTTTGGACAACTTGATCTAAAAATAATTTAAAAATTAAGTATGTGTATAAATTTGATTGGTTCCTACTCTCACCTTCAATCTCTTTTCTTGAGCAACCAATTCCCAGGTCAGACAAATCATCCCCAGCTACTAATCCCTTGTTTTTTCATATCTGTAGGAGAGGTATCATACATGCCTGATGACTGTGCTCTGGTGCTTTGCTCTTTGAAGTGTGGTCTGTGGTCAAGCTCACAGAAAAGCTGACTAGAAATGTACTTACAGGCTGCACTCAGACCCACTGTATTAGATTCTGCATTTTGAAAATGATTGGTTTGCACTTTTAAAGTCTGAGAAACATTCCTCTTGGTATTTCTTTATTGTTACTCTTTAGAAATATAGATTTTAGCCCAAGCTGCACAGTAGAATCACCTGAGAGACTTTCAAAATCTCCAGCCCTTTGCCCAGGCCTTACATCTGACTATATCAGAATCACTAGAGGTGATCCAAGGCATCAGAACATTTTAAAGATCCCCAGATGGTCCCAATGTGAAACCAAGGTTCAAATCCTTTAGTGTGAATCAAAATCACGTGGTGGGATTCTTAAAACAGATTCTGGCCTCCAGATGCCCAGCATTTCTGACTTAATAGTAATGGGTGGGGTCTAAGATGTTGTATCTTGAATAAGTTCCACATTGCCAGTGTTTGCTGCCCTAGTGGCCAAGCTTTGAGAAATATGAACTTAGAGGATATGACTCAAAGGTAGAAATTTCAAAAATCATTGCCTAGGAAAAAGTTTCTAGCCTATCTCCTGCTATCATCTTATAAATAAATTCATGAACTCAGTATTTATGATGCATTTGACACCCTGAACTTTTTTTCTGAAAACGTGTATCACTACCATTCTCCAGAAACCCAAACACAGAGACACAACATGAACTTTTACCAACACCCAGAACAACTTCACTTTTAAAAAGTCAAACTTCATGTTAGATAGATATACTTGAACACAGCACAAAAACACTTGCCAATGTGTTCTTCCCTCTGGATTTTTCATACCACTAAATGACATCACCACTTACCTCAGCTATCTAATCTATCAGGCATCAGAACCATCTTTGATTATTTTTTCTCTTTTACCTTATGTACAATATGCCAACAAGTTCTACTGATCATTTTCCTGTAATACCTTTAATCATATCTTAACTTTACCCTATTATCCAGGAGCAATCAGTTTAGTCTCTATCTCCTCACAGATGATTGTACTTCTCTCTAGCCTCACCCAGTCAGGCACTGACTGCATTCCTAAAATATAAACTGCTTTGCACACACAAATCTTGCTCTCACAATCAAGAGGTGACCATAGTTCTCATAAAATAAAATCCAAAATAAATATGGCATTCAGAAGAATACTTCTACAAATTCATCTTCTCCTTCAGTCCATCTTTCCATTCTGTCTCCCACAACTTTTCTTCATAAGTCTGCTGAATTTCCAAGCCCACTGAATCTCTTATGAGTCCACAAACATGCTATTTATTTCACACACATATATATATATATGTATATATGTATATATATGTATATATGTATATACATATAAGTACAAACATGTATAACCAGAATAAATATATAGAATATATTATACATATTCTATACAGTATTAGAATATACACAGTATTACATATGTATGCAACTAGAATACATAATCTATATTCTATGTAGTTCTATATACTTCTGTTATGTATAAGTAGAAACCCTCTATTCATTGTTCTTTAAAAATCCAACCCAGTCTTCAAGACTCAGATCTCTTATTGCTTCAAATGTAAAGTCTTCTTTAATACTCTCAAGTAGAATTAATAACTCATCCCATTTTGCCATTTTACATTTTTCGATTATAAGTTTTACATCAATATGTCTTTCTTCATTCATAATAGTAACCCTCACAGCATTTAGAAATATGTGGCTATCAATAAAAATTGTTGAATTTATTATTATATAAGTGACATAATTATCATCAAATAATAATTTCCTGTCCTTCAAGAGTATTACTATGCCTCACTTTAAGCACATACAAAAAAGAAAGCATCAGGGAAAATTCACTGTCTAGTGAATGTGGGCAATTCTTTTCCATTAGAAGTTCATGTGGATTAATCTAGATAATCTACTGCCATATCAGTTGCTCCAATTTTGCAATAAAAGAATAAGTTCCAAGTCACCAATTGGGATTCTGAAGCCATTTTGACCTATTTCTATTATGAGAAAAAATTGGATAGGATAAGCATGGAGAAGACTTATTTTTTCTTTAGGTAAGAACTATCCTGTGATCATTGAAAATAATTTTTTTAATGATCTGTTTTTTGTCAGTTTCAAATACAGTTCTTTCATATACACTTTCACATCAGCATTGAAATTAAGGGAGAAAAATTTCCTATTCTTTCAGTTGAAGAGACTGCGGTACGGGAAAGCTAAATAATTTCCACGTCAGGTAATTAGTGACAAGATTAAGATAGCTAGTAGTCTGCTTCTTGACACACCAGAATACTTTACAGCCAATAGCTGATTTTCATTTCAATTATGTGTCTAATTTACAGCATGCTGAGAGAATGACAGGCAATAGGACAGGTTTGTTATGCCACTGAAGTTCAGAACTGGAGGACTCCACTACAGAATTAAAGTAAAACCAACTTGATAGAAATATATTAAACTAGCAAAAATGTACAAATTACCAATAGTAATTTAGTAATTTTATTATTTAAGTAAATGTTTAGTAATTACTAAATAGTAACTTAATAAATATATTTCAAGAAAAACAAGTGAATCTTACTGTCATTTGTTATACACCACAATTAAATGTCGGCATGAGCCACAGAAGAAAAAAATGCTTTGAGTTCAGAAGTTACTAGGATAATATTGTGAAGTACTCACATAAATTAATTTAGAAACCAAATTTATACATGACAACTAAATACAGTGAGTGATTTCAGATTTATGTATGAACCAGTAAAAAGGGCATTTGTGGAATTCCACTAATCCAAATCCAAATTCAAATTCAATTTGGAAATATTTGAGTGAAATTTCTTGATGGGTTGTTGGTATTATATTGATTTAATTTCCTAATTATGATTATTGTACTATGGTTGTGTAAGATGCTAAAATTTATGGAAGCTTTGTAAATTTGATTAATCTGATATTATTTCAAAATTAAAAGTTAAAAACTATAAAATATTAAAATCAACTTAAATGTACATTAAAAAAAGAAACAACCAAATTATGCATAATTTAGGTAATAGGTAAGAATATGTGTGTGTGTGTATGTGTGTGCATATATCCTCATAAAGTTTATTATATCCTTCCTTGCCTTAATAAAGACAATATATTAAATGTATTGAGCCTTTACTTGATAACTTGGGACAATCATTTTACATTTGTGGACTACAGTATGGAACCATTTCTTCTCCTCCTACTCCTTCCTGGACTTAATACTATGTGTAAGGCATATCTTGCCTTTTTACCAAAATTTCTACCAGAAATCTATGTTGTTCTAATTGCTCCTATGTCATTTTCTCTTATGACCTGGCACGCGTTATTACGATCAGACTTTTTATTTCTTTGTTAGCCCATGGCTTTTTTCTACTTTTCTGCTGTAAATTTGAATGGACTTGAGGATTACAAGATTTCAGAAAACCAAGCCATAGAATTATCATAAAAATATTGTCAAATACAGAGATCTGCTTTATTCGTTTTCACCTGAGAAACTAGTGGGAGAAGAAAACCCAATGAAAGAACTGGATACACCCCAAGGATGGTCAGCCAGGCCAGAGAGACTCTGATTTGGCCTAAAAAACACATCCTGGACTATTCTGAGTATCTTGGATTTGGGGGAAAGATGTGACCTTGTGGGAGATTACAACATGGGGGTTCCCTATTTTGGGAAGAAAACAGACTTTATATATGAGGCAAGTCCTGAGTTTAGGGGTGAAGGTTTAAAGGAGCCACTCTCTGAGAGGATGAGATGAGGACTGTACTTGAGATGGAAATAAGACTAACAAGATAGTCACCCCATGCAGGATCTTTTAGAGGTTATAAAGCTTTATCTTGAACATCAGCATCCGGTCTTAGGTTTCTTGTCCATCCCCATATCATTATTCCAGATTACAATTCCCTCTGGTTATCATAAAACCTTCAGTGAATCTGTAACCTGTTGTTCTTGGTAGAGTTATGAGAAATTATGGGAGGGCAGTAAAGATAAGTGGGACTTTCCCTACATGACAACTGCAGTATGATAAAAGGAGGATAGTGGCACTAGTGTTCTGGGGGCAATTATAAGAAAGTGAGTGGTGGCCCTAGGCAGTGCTGAGAGTCGTAAGGAACAAAAGGCTATGTGGAGAAGCAATTGCTGCTTGTTTTAACTCAGTAAATACATGAAATATACCCTTTTTACTGACAACTATACCATATAAAGATGACCCTTATAGATGAGGTTACATGTTATAATCTGAACTATAATAAATAGACTTTATGACCACACTTTCTTTTATTAACTTCACTTAAGTGTTTTACTGATTTGTTCAAGATCACTTCAGAAGTCTGAGGTTGCTGTAAAGCTCCTCTTTTTTTTTAGTGGCCACTATACAGTCATATAGCTTTACCAAAAACTAGACAAAAGACAACAATCTGGGGTACTCTGGCAAGTGTCTACTGCTTGAGATTTACACAGTTAACCACACACATGCATGTACACACACACACACACACACACACACACACACACACACAAGGACTTCATAAAGAATATTCAGGCTGTGCTCTAAATCATTGCCCTATTTTTATAATATGCACATTTAGATATTTTGCTGGTCTAAATTATCCTTATCTGTTAAAGGCATTCATTGTGCTCTTCCTAAGCAAATTGTTGTAATAAATATTTAAATGTCTAAGGTAGGTTACAGTACATTAGAGTTACATTTTGAGATCATATTATTTCTCTCTGGGAGCTTTTACAATCTATTAGAGAAGTGCAGTCTAGGTATTATTAATCATTAACTAGAATAAATTGAAGGACCGTACTAAAATTGCAACACAAGGATTAGTTCTCTCCCAGGAATTAGAAAATAGAATAAGAGTTTGAAATTCTTGGTATCTTTGAGTATGTCTCTATTTGGAACTGAACCTGTTATTTTTGTGTCTATTGCTGTACTAACTGTCTAATATGGCAGCCACTAACCATATATGGCTATTTGAATACAAATTTAAATTAATTATGATTAAATAAAATTAAAATGTTCCTTAGTCACATGAGCCATATTTCAAATTCTCAACAGCTGCATTTGACCAGGGGCTAACATATTTAACAGTGCAGATTTAGAACATTTCCAACATCTCAGGAAATTCTATTGAATAGTGCTAGTGTATAGTATGATTTTCCTTTTTTCCCTTTTCTTTTACATTGTCCAGGTACACATTAAAATGTAAGCCATTATTGCAACATTTGGGAATGGCATATCCCAGTATTCTGGCTAGCTAAAATGGAAAACAGTTTAGTAATATAAACACATTTTTTCCTCATTTTCTTTCTTGGACTTAAGACACAATAAAGTTTAAATGCCTTCTGAGTTCATTCAGTCCTCATGTATAGCCAGGTTATGACCGTGCTCCTGAGAAAAGGAAATCCACTTGTTTATTCTTTACATATGTTGTACATGCTTATGTGGTATATTTTTCTTGGATTCACAGAGTCTTTGGGAATGATAATGTCCAATTTGGGAAATAAAACACAGTTATAACAAAAGTACATCCCCATCGCCTTCTAAGGAACAGGAGTGCATAGATATCTATACTTGCTCATGGAAGCATCAAATAGTTCCATGAATTAGAGATCCTTGTACTAACCTTCAGTCCTCTTCTGCGAATTCACAATGGGTATCAAATTTAAATAGCTCCCAGCTTCTCACCATGTCATCATTAGGACAAATATAAGGTCTTTGTTTGTATTATTTCCTTCCTCTTCCCCAGGTAATTATATTTTGAATATGCAATCAAGATTAGAAATTACCTTCATTCAGAGATGTGATTTAGTTAAATAGGAAAACTTAGTACAACCAAGTAAGAAATACTCTATTTGGAGATGAGAACTCTGTTAATCGAGTTGAGGCATTATCACTAATGTAATGAGCAGTGGATGTTCAGATTCTAGTTTGAGCTCTAACTCTAGTTGGAGTCCTAGAGTAAATAAAACACAACCAAGATTTTGCAAGATTCTAGGGAGCTGCTGAAAAAAAGAAATACATCAGAGGTTTAGCTGTGGATTATTTGTGCCTAAAGTACTCAGCAACCAGGTTTTCCAACAAGATTGGAAAACAATGCCATCTGAGAATCACTAATTTGAACTATCAGTATGTCTTGAAGGCAGCGGCCAAGCTATTGAACTTTCCAGTGACCACGTGTCCCTGATCCAGTCCTTGGCCTCCATGTGTGTTTCCTCATCAGTCATCTTATGTTACATTAATTATTTTCAGAAGTCTGGTTGGCCCAAAACCACAACTTCAGTGTCTCACATAAAGATCCTAGGACTATCATTGAATATATGTCATGCTGCACTCACCTTGAATACTGAGCAGTTAAGATTTGATGTTGTATGAATGAGTTCCTTATATGTGGTCAAGAACATATAAGGAACCCATCCATACAAATCCCAATTGTTGTTCCTGCTGATAGATTATTGGGGAGGAAAAAATTAGCTTAGGGAAGCTACCTCAGGCAAATTTGTGGCAGAAACACTGCCTCAAATTACCTCTCACTGCCTTATATATTCACATCACTTCATGACAATGCTTGAGATACTACCAATAGAACGTTAGTGGGCAAAAGAAACTTTTCTTGGGGCGCCTGGGTGGCTCAGTCGGTGAACGTCCAACTTCGGCTCAGGTCACGGTATCACAGCTTGTGAGTTCGAGCCCCGCGTCAGGTTCTGTGCTGACAGCTCAGAGTCTGCAGCCTTCTTCAGATTCTGTGCCTCCCTCTCTCTCTGCCCCAACCCACTCACATTCTGTCTCTCTCTCAAAAATAAATAAACATCAAAAAAAAATTAAAAAAAAGAAACTTTTCCTTTTCATCATAGGAAATCTTCTCAGAAGGCTAAAATGATCAGTACAATAAGTGTAGAAATTATTTTAACTAAATTGTCCTTTTACAAAGACCTTGCACATATCATCTAAACCATGGGAGCACTGGGATTGTTAAACATAAGGGTGGGAAATCAAATCAGTTGGAAAACTAGTTTGCTTCAGGAGCATTTTATTTATTCTGCAGTCCAGAATAGGGATGTTCAGTGGTATAACAGAAGACAGTGACTAGGAGTTGCTATAGGATTGTTCCTTATATACCTTATCTGTGATTTGGCAGGCCCAAAGACCCTGTGAGTAGCTAGGGGAATCAAGGAATACTGATGAACAAATTGTCTTGGTCCTCTATGACAGTCCCACACATGCAAATATTAGTAAGCACCTGAATCACTTAAGCCTAACAACAAAAAAAAAGAAAGACTTATTAACTGGGAAAAGAGTAGGCTCATCCTTATATACCATATACGGTGTATATAAGGCCATCTCATATACAATATATTTAAACATGTAAAAGTTATACATTAGAATAATAAACTATTAATACAAATATTTCCCTCTAGATAAATATATCTTCTTAATTAAAAAATTAAAATATGTGTAAAATCCTTGTTTTTTTTAATGTTTAGTTATTTTTGAGAGAGAGAGAGAGAGAGAGAGAGAGAGAGAGAGAGAGAGAGAGAGAGACAGAGCATGAGTGGGGGAGGGGCAGAGAGAGGGAGACAGAATCTGAAGCAGGTTCCAGGCTCTAAGCTGTCAGCACAGAGCCTGACAAGAAGCTCAAACTCGTGAACGGTGAGATCATGACCTGAGCCAAAGTTGGATGCTTAACTGACTGAGTCACCTAGGCACCAATAAAATTCTTGCTTTTATGTTACTGAAAGTTGGCACACAAAAAAAATCAAAGATAACTAAATCAATTATTATTTCTCACTGTTGTTCTATTGATGAGACAGCAATGTTTGAGTAATAAATGAAATGTTAATAATTTGTAAGTGATGTTATGTTTTTCCCATAAAATTTATTTCTTGTCTTACATACAGCAAAATCACTATTCTGTAATAATCAAGATATTCATGTAACATTTTTGTCCCTGTGGTAGGCAGAATTCTAAGCCCCCTAAATTCTTAGCCCCTGGTGTAGGTACCAGTGGCTTCCAGTTATTGCATTCAAACAAACACTAATTGAAATATTGCTGGGAAGGGATTTTGCAAATGTAATTAAGACCCAAAATAAGCTGACAGATAATAGGCAGATTATTTGCATGGACCTGATATAATCATATGATTCCTTTAAAAGCTGAGGGCTGGTGAAAGAGGAAGTCAGAAAGAATCAAAGCATGAGAAGAATTTTTTGTATCATTATCAACTTCTAGATGGATGAGGCCACATAACAAGGAATGAAGGCTGCCTCTGGAGAATCCCAACTGACAGAAAACAAGAAGATGAGGACCTCCATCCAATAACCCCCACCTCCAAGAAAATGAAATTGGAAGCAATTTCTCCTCAGTCTCCAGGTGAGAACTCAATTCTGCCAACATCTTGATATCAGCCTTGTGATACTCTGAGTGAAGAACTCAGCCACACTGTGCTGGACTTCTGACCTACACAACTGAATGCTAACACATGAGTGTTGTTTGAAGCCATTAAAATTGTGGTAATTTGCTGTGTATCAATAGATAACTAATACATTTTCATTAAGAAACTATATTGATGACATTTTTAGAACAATGTGATTGAATGCCACTTTCTTTTTTAAAACTTGATTTCACATTTTGTCCTTTAAAGATTAGAAGATCTGGTTGAGTTTAGTTTATTTTGAAACTTGCCTTTAATAGATAATAAAGATATCTCAGAAAGATATATAAGTTCTGGCTGAACTTGCTAAATAATTATACTTATTTTTTGCTCCAATCCATCCATTATGCAAAGGCTTTTGCTGAAATTCAGGTAGCAAGTTTTATATTTCCTAATGTTAATCAGTTATCCTTGAATTAATGAATAGACATCATATTTCTTGTATTTGTAATAAATATGTTCAAAATTAACTAAAATTCTTCATTTATAAGATTTTTAAACAGCTTAGAAAATTCTCTTGCCAAGTTTTTTACATTTTTAAAATCTCTGACATTTTTAATAGCAAAAATTATATAATGTTAAGTATTTCTTAATATGCATATCCATTTGCTATCTCTGTACTTTTGCTTGAAGAGCATTTGCTTAGTCTGCTCTGTTTAAATTCATCTTAATTTTGAAGGGAAATTTTAAGTTTTTATTGTTTGTAATTGAAAGTAATTTCTTAGAGTATACCACTGTAGTCAGTGATTCTCTCTCTCTCTCTCTCTCTCTCTCTCTCTCACACACACACACACACACACACACACAAAGAGAAAGAGAGCGAGAGAGAGAGAGAGAGAGAGAAGAAAGAAAGAAAGAAAGAAAGAAAGAAAGAAAGAAAGAAAAAGTAAAAGAAATTTGCAACTCATCTTTTTTTGTAAAATAAGTCGATTTGGCTCGTCTTTAAGTCCTTTGACATGAAATAGTAAACTTCTATAAATACCAAAGATCTTCCTGATCATCTACATCTTAGGATGAAATATTGCCTATCCTACTCTTTAAAAAATGAATCCATAAATTCTTTTTATTGGGAACATGTAAACTGTAATCTGTCTCAAAATGGTGAAAGCAAATCCACAAAAAAGAAAATCCCTTGGGAACATGAATGATCTTTTCAATCAATGATGCTGGGTCTACCAGATAGCCCCATGAAAAAAGACAAAGTATGACCATATATAAAATTAATTTCAAGTAGATATAAATCTGAAAATAAAACCATAAATATTTTAGATGATAACATGAGAGTATCTTCACCATCATGAAAATAGGCAAAAATTTATTAAACAGATACGCACAAAAAGCACTAACCATAAAAGAAAAAACTGATAAATTGGACTTGACTAATATTAAGAACTTGTTTATCAAAAGATTCCAGTAAGAAAGTGAAAAAGGCAAGTCACAGAGTGGGAGAAGGTATTTATAATATATTTATCTGAAAAAGGACTGATAAAGACCTCATATCAAGAATAAATAAGGAATGATTAAAAAGTGAGAAAAAAAGATAATCTAAATGGGAAAAAAGACCTAAAAGATGTTTAAAAAAAATGGTTCCCAAATGGTCAACACATATATGAAGAAATTATCAATTTCATTTGTAATCAAAGAAATACAATTTAAAATCACAGTTATATATTGCTGAATATCCATCAAAATGGCTAAAATAAAAGAAAATGACAATGATTTTGTTGAGAATATGAAGCAATTCATGATCTACAGGCAGGAGTGAAAGTTGCAACGATAACTTTGGAAAACAAAAGAACATGTCCTATAAACCAGCAATCCCATCTCTTGATATACACTTACCAGAAATGTGTACATATATTCACCAAAAGATACTTACAAAAGTGTTTAGAACAGCATCATTCTAAAAAACCCAAAATTGAAATATTATAAATTTCCATTAGCATTACAATAAATTAATAAATTGCAATACATGAAAACAAATGACATATTTATACAATGGAGTAATACACAGTCACTAAAGTGAACAAAGTCTTTTGAATAACTTGGAAGAAATCTCACAAACATAATGTTGAGCAAAAGAAATTAGACACAAAGAAGTATGGACTGCATGATTCCATGTGTATAAAATTCAAAAGCAGGCAAAACTAAGCTATGGTAATCGAAGTCGGAATTAGTGTTTTAAAGGAGGGGAAAGATGAATGAGAAGGCACCTGAAGAGGTTTCTGACCTGCCGGTGATATTCCATTATCAATCTGCGTGTGTTCACTCTGTAAAAATTCGCCAATCTGTATGCTTATGATTTGTGTACTTTACATTATCTCCACAAAGAGTTACTTTAAAAAAAAAAAAAAAACAAGGAGAAGAAAAACACCATCACTGTTCACTCCCACTGTTCCCTCAGTACCCTCAAACACTAAATATGGCAGAAAAGTATCTGAACCAGATGAGGATTCCAGGTTTAACTGAGTATGAAATATCAAGAGAGCTTAATTCCTTTCTATCTTATATCCAAATATACATGCACATAAAACATAATGAGAATTTCTTCTTTTACCTCAATGGATTGCTTCACATACTTCCTGGGAAGTGCACACTCCACTGTGGAGACCATTAGGATATATAAAGCACCTGTGGAACTGAGCATGCATATTATACTGGTTATAGGTTGCCAGGAGGTGAGAATAGGGGGCAGTCTTCTCACTAAATTCATTTCTCAATTCTTGTGCTCCTCTCTGATCCATCTGTCTCAGAGGTGTTATATCAGAAGCAGAGGTCTACGTTTATTTACTCAACCATTTTATCATACTAATCAGAGTTTCATATTAATCAGCGTTTCACAACAAAAAAAAACCCTGAAATATTCTTAGAGGGTGCTTTCTTATGTTTTATTTATTATTGTAAATACAGAGTTTCTATTAAATATTTGTGTTAAATTGAATCTTTCTCCTCCACGTTAGCTTTTCTGAATCACTAATGACTTGTTTTGAAGATTGGGAACTTATGGTAATATTACAAGTACTGTACTTCAGCTTTCATTATGGATTTTTAAGGTTTTATGACTGGCCTGGGAACCCAAACTCTGTTTTTAACTTTGTTTATAAGGATTAATTACTTGTTCCAAGTGTCTAACTGACCTACAAATTAACTTTTTAGAACAAAATCAATTTGTATATCAGGGATTTCTTGTGTAATTGAATTGTGGAAAACGTAAAGGATAAAAATACATTTTTGCTATTTAAATATATTTGAAATCTGTTCAAATATGTTACATATAAAAATAAAATATATTTTTTAAATATTCAGGAATGGATAGGTAGGGATCATCTTCTGAGATTAAGGCAAATTAATGGTCTTCAATCTGGGATGGAGATGACTAACAAAGTCAGGATTAGAATAGTAAATAAAAATCGAGAATTTTTACCAATCTAAAAATAATATAAGGTCAACACAGGATTATATATAAGTAAATCTCCATTATTATAGTTGGAGAGTAGTTTTAGATTCAGTAAAATATCAAAATGAATGAAAAAATCCTTTTTAAAGTAGAAGCTAGAGATCAAGCCAGGCAGATAAGATTGTTCCTTCTGACTGTTTCATTTTATACAACTTAGTAGGATTTTGTGACATTTAGAATTTCCTCAACTACTTTGTTGAAAATAATTAAACGCAGCTGTTGAGAGCAAACATTCTGAAATAGACCTTTATTCAAATCTCAGTTCCACTACTTTCCAGTGGTTGACTTTTGACAAGTTCTTTAACTTTGCTGGGTGTCAGTCTCCCCACCTGTGAAATGGAGGCAAGGACATCTCTCTCTTGTGGACAATGTGAGGATTAAATAAGATAGCCCATTTAAAGCACTTGGCACAGTACCTGAAATATCCTAAGTGTTCAACAGATAGTGCTCTGGGTAAATCTGCATATTTAGTGTGGGTTTAATGTCATTTACTTTTGTTTATGGTAAGGAAACATGAAAGGTTAACCTTGGATCATGTTTTCTCTTTATTCATATTTATATTATTGTATTCAGCAGTAGGGAAATAAGAACACTTGGTACAAGCACAATGAAAATCATGATTTCATTCAAAAAAGTGGAAGAAGTGGATGTTTTATTCAGCAAACAGAAATTGCTGTAAAACCAAGGTAACCCTTAAGTATGTCTTCCATGCAGGTGATATAGTTGATAAAAATGCACCCTGGAGAAACTGGCTTTACCATATTTTTCCAAAAATTTGTTATGCCTAGTTACAAGGTGATAGTTCATATGGGAACCATTGACACTGCTTCTTTTGCTTCAGTTGCTTTCTGAGAAAGATATAAATTATATACCTTAAAATATACACTATTGGGGCGCCTGAGTGGCTCCGTTGGTTAAGCGTCTGACTTCGGCTCAGGTCATGATCTCGTGGTTTGTGAGTTCAAGCCCCACGTCAGGCTCTGTGATGATGGCTCAGAGTCTGGAGCCTGCTTTGGATTCTGTTTCCCTCTCTCTCTGCCCTTCCCCTGCTCATGCTCTGTCTCTCTGAAAAGGAAATAAATATTAAAATTTTTTTTTTAACTCTGCATTATTCAAATTAATTAGATTAAATTAGATTAATTAGATTAATTAGATTAGATTCAAATTCAAATAGATTTCAAATTAAAAGTGGAAGGGAAAGGAGAGCATCTGTGTGAGAGCTCAGCTTGCGAATAAGAATTGAGGAAAAACAGAGGTGAAAAGGGCAAAGATCAGATATATGGACAACTCTGCTCTGTTCTGTAACATTAAAAAGCCAGATGACAATTGGTAGAGGATAAGCCCAGGTTTTCAAACAGTGCCAAGAGTGATAGTTTTAACTTCAAAGAGACTGATTGTTTTCTCAGGACTGGGGGGATTATTTCACATCTGAGTATCCCTGCATGTCTATTGTCCTTCTGGGCCCTCAGCTCTCCCTGCCAGATGCTCCATTTCCCCACCTTCCTCCAAGCTTCTTCTGGCCACTGAAACCACCGAACACTACACCTCTCCATGCCCTTCACTTTTACTTCAGTCAGCAGGAGAGTTCTTCATTCCTGATACTCATTGGAAAACAAAACAATTCCATGGGTTATTTTGTTTTGATTTTCAAAATTAGGAGGATTAAAAGACTACTGAGGTAAAGTAAGCAAAAGAAAAGAATGAAAACAGACTGTGTTGTTGACCTGTGATGATAGCATATAACATGCAGAGAATGATTTCTTTATCCTCATACAAGCCATCTGTGGTTGCAAGGAGAGAAGCCTTTTTAAAATGTTAAAAGAAGTTTCTTCCTTTGTCTTGCGTGATGTCATTGAAGCTGAGATATGTTTCTTTCAAGTATGCTTTTTAATGATGTCGACCCAGAAGAATAATTTCTTTTTCTTTTCCAAGAAGAATAATTTCTTGTAATCAGGTTAACATTCCATCATCCCTTTCTTCAAATAGTTCAGAACCACTTAAAACGGCTGGATCGGTGACTTAGTATTGGAAAATTTGCTGAATTTATCATTATGCTTACAACAAAAGATTCATTATGGAAAAAAATGGGGTAGTAAATACCTGTGTTCTGTTCCCCCACTCACCTTCCTTTTTGTTTTTCACAATCAAAGTATTTGGCAAAGACAAGCATTTTCCTCAATTTGAAGCCAACTCTTCAAGTCCAGTCTTCCTGAAAATTTTCAACGGTATTATTTACCAACTAGTTATGTTCCATACATCATACTTGTATCATCTGCCAATCTGCAGATTGCAGGACTTTGTGGGGATGCACCAAAATGTTTACACATGAAAAGGATTCTCTACCTTACCTGATGCAACTACAAAATACCATTCCCATCTAGAATGAGTCTAGTGATGCTACTCCATTAGAGAGGAGATCAGAAAAGTGAATTCAGAATGTGCTACAAGTTAGCAAAAATGTCTCAAATATAAAGACAGAATAAGGTACTATTTACAGGAAACCATAATGCACTCTTGCTTATACAGCTTTGCTTGGATTAGCTCCTGATGAAGATAAGATGGAAAGGACGGGGATGTGTCTTTCACAATTGGAACTTTTAGAGATTTTTCATCAGCACTTTCTTATAGGTCTCCAAAGAACTTATGAAATATATTCAACTACTAGATATATAAATATATGTTTATTCCTGCCTGGTAAATAGTGGGGACTCACAGACTTTTGGAAACAACAAAATGTCACTGGGTTATTCAAATGATTTATATTCTTCTGATTCAACAGATGTCTATGTTTATATTCCAGAAGCACCCACTGATATTTATGTAAAGTGAGCTTAAAATGAGTCATTATGTATATAACATGTTGGGATGCTTGCTTCTTTGTGCATAGGATGAGATACATATTTTGCCCAACAGTAAGGATTTGTTCCTAGTTAGTGTTAACATGCTTTCTAAATCTTTCTCTACAGGTAAATTATATACAGCCTAAGATGAATGTATATATGCAAGCATACATGAGAGACACACTAACAATTACTTACATCAGTATTTGTAGCTAAATAAGTATTGGCAATTGCATTGGACAGTTTAAGACAAAATATTCATATTGAAACAGAGATGTCTCTTTTATGTTTGATTTCATTTGTTGCTATAGGAGAAGGGCTTGCTCATAATTTTAGCAGAGAATTTATGTTATTTATTCTACATGTTAAAGCTTTATTTAACCCTCATTCTTAATCCATTTAAAACTATTTTCTAATCCTATCTCCAAAAAGAATGCTTCATTTAAAAAAAGATCATATTTCCATGTTCTTGGACATTTCTGACATACTTGATTATTTGTGCAGAGAGCCAGCAACTTGAAACTTCTTTCTTAAATTTCTCTTCCTTTTCAGTAGCAAAGAAATCTCAGATACATCCACATAATTATTTTACCATGCTTCTTTTAGGGAAAAATTGGTATCCCCTCTTCTATAAATATTACTTCACAGAATTTTAGACAGGCTATCGTGGTGGTTCTAACATTAGGTTCTTTCATATTTAAAAGAAAAATATTTTCCTTCAATTGCCCTCAGTTGGATTACTTTGTAAAACTGGCTCTCTTCACTTTGTGAAAATGTTCAGGTAAAATCTTATACACGTTCCAAAAAAAGGGAAATGATTTCTGACACGGTGATTTAATTTGATTTGTGCATTGACTTACAAAGCATTATATTCATTTATGTAAACTTTATATATATATGGAGTTAGAGAAACTAGTAAACTAATGATTTCAGGCACAACATAGGATTTTCATTTTTTTACCTTCTTAGAGATTCTTAACCTTCATAATTTTTGGAGGTTAACTTTTACATTTTTGATACAAGTTTCTCTTACAAGCCATGGAGATCTTTTCATAAAGAAAACCTAAGTTATTTTTTTGTCTTTTGCCTTCCCAATAGTCAGTAACCATTTGACAATGTCTTCTCCATTACTGCTGCTTAATTCCTAATCTATACCTCACTGTGTACTCAACATTTCCTCTTAGATATTAAAAAAGCATCTCAAACCTGATAAGCTCAAATCTGAATTCTGATCCCCAATTCTACCCCTAAAGCCCAATCCTCCTTTTCTTAGTGAAAGACTACTTCTTTCTTCCAATTTGGAGGCAAAAAAATCTCAGACTCATCTTTGATTCCTTCTCTCACATCCCACATTTAATCTATCAGCAAATCCTGTCAGCTCACCCTTCAAAATCTATTCAGTATCTTATCACTTATCACCTCCACTGCTACAACCACCCTGTAGAACAAGTGATCTTCCTCCCGCCCCTGAGGCAAGTCTCCTCACCTCCCTTTAATCTTTGTGCAATTGTAGTTTATTTTCAACACAGTAAGTACAGCAATTCTCCTAAGAAGTGGTAGATGACTTCACTCTCCTGTTCAAAACCATCCAATGATTACCTTTTAATGTCTCATGCATAGTAAAAGCTAAGGTCCTTGCAAAGGCCCACATTCATTCCTCCTGGATCTGCCCACCCCTCCCCCACTGCTCTATCTCACCTTCTGTACTGTCTCCTCACTCACTTGACCCCAGCCCCACTGAACTTCTCATGGTTTCTCCAACAGGCCAAGTATGCTGTTTCAGGATCTTTGCTTCTCTTCCCCTCTGTGTGCAATCCCTACCCCACATATCCACTGGCTCCCTTAGTCATTTCCTTTGATTTCTTCTCAAATGTCATCTTATCAGAGAGATCTTCCCTGACTATGTAAAATACCACCCCATCACTACCACCAATCTCTAATCATTTATCCCGCCTCATTTTTCTTTGGATTGCACTTATTACTATCTGACATGTTATGTATTTCTTTTAAAAAAAATAAAATAAAATTTTGTTTATTTTTGAGAGAGAGAGAGTGAGAGAGAGAGAGAGAGAGCACAAGTGGGGGTAGGAGCAGAGAGAGGGAGAGAGAATCCCAAGCAGGCTCTGCTCCATCAGCATAGAGCCAGACGTGGGTCTCTAACTCACAAACTGTGAGATCATGACCTGAGCCAAAATCAGACCTGAGTCAGACACTTAACTGACTGAGCCACCCAGGCACCTCGAACATGTTATGTATTTCTTAAGATTTGTTTTGAGTTTGTCAACTTCCACTGGACTGTAAAGTCCATGAGAAAAGGACTTTGTTTTGCTCACTTTGCATTGCAGTGACTGGCATATAGCAGGCTCTCAACAAGTATTAATTGAAAAGATGCATGAACGAACCGCACAGTGCTCTTCACAAGTAAATGCCACCTGGGCATTATAACACATGTTTGGCACTGAAACAGTCATGAAAATAGTATTAACCACAGCTTAGTTTTTCTTTAGAATAATCCCTTTCTCACAGACTATTTTAAAGCAGCTTGGGTACATGTGGAGTCATCAACTCTTGGTTAAATGGTTTTTACTTTAATTTCTAAAATAAAACAAACAAAAACCTATGTTCATCATTATTTTGCTAAGAGCTTTCTTTACATTCCCTATCAGCAGCACCATCAACTAATATTTTTGTTCACTTGCTGTGTTTCAATCTTAGTTTGTCACTATTACTGCTCTAGTAGCTTGCACTCTGTCTCTAGAGAAAAAAACCCTGAAAATTGGGAGATTAAAAGAGAAAAAAATATATAACATAAAATAAGAAATTATCAGAATTATTGCCAAATAACTATAATTTTATTGATTTAGAGCAGACTGAAATATTTCTGGGGAGCTGTTTCACTTACTAGGATGTCATCCATTAAGATTTTAATAGTTCTTCATTTTCATAATTACTTTGTTCATTTCTTACTAATTTCCAGCTGGTAGGACTGTGGTTATAAAATTGGTTGCACATTTGATTGAGTGAATCAGTGAAAGAACTCTCTGCTTTATTTTTTACAGTGAAAACACTTTTACTACTTGTTTTTATTGTTTTCTTGGCTTCTATTGAGGAATGTTCTTGTCCCCAGTCACCTCAGTTGACTGAGGTGACCTAGTATTCCCTAGTATTCTGACCACTCAAATATTTAATCTCATAATAATAATCTACAATTCGAAAATTTGCACGAACATTCACAAAAGAACAGTGATTTTTCTGTTTTTCATTTCCCAGTCTCCAGGTTGTCCAAATTGAGCAAAGTAGTTTCTACAGTTAACACCATGCATGCACATAAGTGCCTGGTTTTCACTCAAGCTAAAAAAAAAAAAAAGAAAAAAAAAACCCCAAAAAGAAAACAAACAAAAACTATGCTTAAAAGAGTGGTCCACCAGAAAAATACCAAAGGTAAAATAATAAGTCTAAAACCTAATCTATGATTAGTCATAATCATATGAGTTATTTATAATACAACAACTAATAGGCCTATTTAATTTTCTTTTTGTACTTTACTCAAAACTCCCTCTTCTACATTTATGTTTAAATATAGTATCTAAGAATAAAGCGTTTATATTAACTAAACAACTTTTAGGCTTGTATAAACTTTAGGTTTTAAAAGTTCTTTATTTAAAAAGTGCATACATGAGAGAATGCAAAATATTCCATCATAAGCAAAACATTCCATTACCTGGAATAAGACTTTTCCTACTTGAGTAAGCAAATATAAAAGGCCTACCTTTTGCACTATAAGGATTTCAAACACACTAGGCAAGCTTTAATTCCCAAACACAGAAGACTCTTTCATTTATTACATCTATTATCTATGTGATCAATTATAAAATAGCATTGGAATTTGACACGTTAAAGAATAGGCACTCTTCTTTAGGCGTAATTATTTTTGCCCAGAACTGTCTAGTTGGGTGTATAATTATTCATTTACAAATGAGATTTTTTGGGGTCCATCTACAAAATGATTTGTCAATGTCTGGCAAAATTTAACACTGTACTTTGTTCTTACTGGTACCGTATGATCTGTTCCAAAGCTAGAAACAAATGTATTTACGATGCATTTAAGAACCTAAAGTTGCTTCAAGCAGTGATAGGAATACTTTTACATTACTGGATGCTTTCTAATCTTGCAGACTAAAAATATTTTTTCTGTCCTTAAGCTCCCCTTAGATCATCAAATGCTAACAAGTTTTATTTCTCTGGCTCAGCTGTGCATCAGTTCACCAAAGGATTAATGATTATTTTTAAAAATGGTCCTTTGAGATCAGTCTGGGATGGAGAAAAATATTTTACTAAACCTTCTCTGCCTTTGTATATGCTTGAGAGCCAATAGAGAGCATATTCCTTGGAGGCAAGACATTTAACTAGCATCAGCAAGCCACTCCAGATGAATTTTTAACAAGTCAAGACCTTGACCTGCAGATCACATTTTGTAGGTGAAGAATGATGAGCTGTTTTTAATAACAAAGGGAGTTTTGAGGCCTAATTGGAAGTTGGAATTAAATAAGAATAGGGTTTGGCTAGTTATGAAAGGTAGACTTGGTTGCAGAAGCTTAAGGAAGATGTGAGGAAAGGTGAACCAACCAGATATTTCAGTTTCTGTGAGAAGATGTATGATATGGAGAAAAGAACAAAAGCTTTGAAGAGAGACAAGGAACTATGTATCTAACCTTGAACATTTAGCAGCTTAGCACCTTTGTTATTGTGGACAAGCCACACATTGCCACAACTATATTACTACTATTACTGCTATCATTACTACTAATTATACCTTAAATAACTTTTCTTAGAAATCAACTTTTCTAAGTCTCTAATTCATTTTAGTATTTGTCATCTCATTTAACCCTACCCTTTGTGTTGTTGTAAGAATTAAAAGTTAATTTCTATAAGGATGTTGGTTGGCATTTAGTAGAACTTTAAAAATTGAG
This sequence comes from Felis catus, assembly GCF_018350175.1. NCBI lineage: Eukaryota > Metazoa > Chordata > Mammalia > Carnivora > Felidae > Felis > Felis catus. The sequence continues at coordinate 109,037,119 of NC_058371.1, forward strand.
TACTCTTCTGTTAGTGGTCAAGTATTAGGACACTTATGGGTAGATCTCAAATCTGAACTTACTTAATTTAGCCAAATTTAATTGTAATAGTGGCAGAAAGCAAGACTCACCACCCCCCCACCCCCGCCATAATCTTAAAACTTTTTGAAACCCAAGGAACTCACCTGGAGTTTAAGGCTACTTTACTTTCTAAAGATAATCAAATGGGGCCATGTGTACATACTTGATATATTTGGTTTTTTAATTTTTTTTTTACATTTATTTATTTTTGAGAGACAGAGACAGAGCATGAACGGGGGAGGGGCAGAGAGAGAGAGAAGGAGACACAGAATCTGAAGCAGGCTTCAGGCTCTAAGCAAGCTGTCAGCGGATAGCTTAACGCAGATCTCGAACCCACAAACTGTGAGATCATGACCTGAGCCAAAGTCAGATGCTCAAGGGACTAAGCCACCCGGCACCTCTCAAAATATATTTGTTGAAGAGAATTTATTTGATCCATACATATAAGTAAAAATGCTGAAGACTATTGATACCTATTTTTTAATGAACATATTGAAGTTACAAAGTTGCACCTGAAACTTTGATTTGTAAAATCTCTTGGAGAATTGGCAGTGGTTTGGGAGAGAAGAAGATATTGTTTATCATCATCTTTTATGTCCCAGGGAACTAACTAAACACTAGAGTAGCATCAAGGCTAATTAAGAACATGAATATGAATATATATATATATATATATATATATATATATATATAACATATATATATGTTTTTTTTTTTTTCCACAGCCGCCTCAAGTGTGCTGTGTTGTACACTTCCACCCACAGTTGGCAGGTTAATCACTGAACATCTCTAGGGAACACATTAATCTTGAAATCCTCTCCCATGACTTTATCTCAATCCACATGCACAATTTATTTTCAAGAATTTTCTATTATTAAACAATCACTATGGTTTTCCTACTCAACCCATCCCCAGGAGGTTAAACTCTAGCAGCTTGGAGGTTTAGAAGTGTGTGTGGCGGGGGCGGGAAGGGATGTTCTGGTTTCCAAGTCTCTGCCCCACATTTTTTCTATTCTGTGCCTTTCTATAAAAGTTAGAGTTGGGTAAATGGGTAGGAAGGCAGTCTCCTTGTTTGACTTCCTATTACAAAACTGTGGTCCTCTCTTTAATCGGTGCAAATTCCTCAAATTGCTTATTGTCTGTGGGTTTAATGTTGATCTGTTCACCCTGTAGGTGAAAAGCTCACTTCTATGCAACTCACAGGGGCATTGGTAGTCTCTCACAAAATTAAGCCACACACTTTCATCCTTCCAGCAGCTTCATACTTCATTCCTCCGGAAAGTACACACATTTGACCCATATTCTTACAATCCCCTGTAAAAAACTATGGCTCCATGTATTATCTAGTCCCTTGTGAGTTCTCAGACTAGAGACACCTGTGTGATCAGACACTGAGATGCACTGTTTTTCTTTCTTTCTTCTCTCAAAATCCCAGCAAAACCTCATCTCTAACATTTCCACCCATGCATTTGTAGAACAAAGAAGCAGAAAATCTGATGGCTAAGTAGATATGCAACCAGAAAACAAAATGTAGGTCGTTCATTTCACAGGTACCCTGAACTATTTATAAGGGATTTTCTTTGGGCCTCCCACACTGGTTTTCAGAAGAAAAAACATGTCACCTATTCAAAAGGAAGATGGACAGATGGAAAGGCTTATTTTTATAAAATGTTCTATGTTTTTTTTGCTCTTAACATTTGTTTTGTATCAATAAGAAATGGTGGTGGTAATTGTACCAGGAAGGAGGTGGCCTTAACAGCTGGAGAGTCTCTGAACTTAAGACATAAAATTCTCAGTTGTCAGTTTTACTCATTAATTCTGATGCATATTCTATTACCCTGGATGTATTTTTACATGTTTAGTATTCACAATTCTGTATGCTTTAAAAGAAAGAGTATATGTGGTTTTATAGTTAATTGGACCTGGATTTCAAGATGTACTATCTACTAGCTGTATTAATTTAGGGCAAGCGTATTACTCATTCTGTGCTTCAACTTACATTTACAACTGTAAGATGTAAATAATAACTTCCTCCTATGTTGTCAAAATAACTTGACAATATATATCTTATATAAACAAGATATATGGAAGAAGTATGAAAAACAATATTTATTTTCTCCATTTAAAGGTTAGGAAACCGTTGCTCCATAGAAATTGCAAAAAGCTGTCAAGATTATTGAAAGCAGTAGAGCCAGTATTTGAACTCAGATCTGTCTGATGCTAAAGCCCACATATTTTCTGCCACCACGTCAGTACTACATTTGAAATTTAGTGAGAAAAATTAATCAGTTGACTTATTTTCCTTGACTGTACAAAAGCAACTTCTGGGGTGCCTGGGTGGTTCAGCTGGTTAAGCATCGGACTTCAGCTCAGGTCATGATCTTGCCATTAGTGAGTTGGAGCCTGCTTCAGATTCTGTTTCCCTCCCTCTCTGCCCCTCCCCTGCTTGTGCTCTCTCTCAAAATTAAGTAAATACTAAAAACAAATTTCTTTAATGTACAAAAGCATCTTCTAATTAAAAATGATTTTTTTTATTTTTAGGAAAGATCTAGTATATTGTTTAAATATACAGTGCTATAACTAATTTAGAAGCAGTGAGAAAAATATAACAAAGGAAAAACAAGAATCAAAGTAAAATGAAGTCAGCAATGAAGCAAATTCACAAAATAAATGCTGTTAAGGCTTATCTATTTGATAATAGTGGGCTGCTGATAAAAACTCCCAGAGAAAATCATAATTACACAACTCAGATTCCAAAAGATAAGTACCTACTGTTTAGAGGAAACACAACACTGGATTTCTCCTTAGATCAGAAAGTACTGCCCTGGCTATTTATGAAGAGGATGATGAGCAAAGGATTGATTGCAATGTCCCTAAGTGCATCCTTACTGAAATAAACAGAATACCTGAATATAGGCTAATGACTTTCACCAAATGGAAATTATGGGGAACTAAAAATATTCATGTGTAGCTCTGATAAATTAGCAGTATATTTGAAAGTTCCTTGAGTAGGAAGTATCCTTGCCTGGAATTCCTGGGGCAGCCTTAGGTTTTAGGAGAGTCCATGAATCCCTAAAATTATGGCAATATTTCATATGTGAATTCATATTTGTAATCTCCTTAGGTATTCAAACTGTTTTCATTAGAAAATTAAAGCAAAACAAAGCAAAAAAATCCAGCAAAAACTCCATAAAAATCCTTTGTTCCATAACACTGGATGCATATTCTATGAAAAATTCTCTTATAAAGTTTCTTTTTTAGGGGCGCTGGGTGGCTCAGTCGGTTGAGCAACCAACTTGGGCTCAGGTCATGATCTCACAGCTCGTGAGTTCGAGCCCCGCATCGGGCTCTGTGCTGACAGCTCAGAGACTGGAGCCTGCTTCAGATTCTGTGTCTCCCTCTCTCTCTGCCCCTAACCCACTCATATTCTGTCTCTGTCTCTTTCAAAAATAAATAAACATTAAAAAAAAAGTTTATTTTTTATTCTACTATAGATATTGTGTAACACTGACTTTAAGATTAAGGACTCTGGAAAATACTTAGAGAACAACTTTTTTTATGCTGGAAATAAAATGCAGAACTTTGTGGCTAAACAGTCAGAGGGACTTGGGCTAGCATCCTTTACAAAGGATAGGTGTCTCCTGGGAGGTCACCTCACCTCAGCTTGGAGCTAAATGCAACTAGAAATATCTCCCAGGATTTGAATAAATTCTTATGTCAGAAGTATACATCATCTCTAAAACCTGGATTTGTGCACATCAATTTGATCATTATTGGCCATTGCAAATTTGAGGATAGATTCACGGTTCAGGGCCAAAAACTGCCAAAAGTGGCTTGTGTCACAAACCTAATTACACAGAAAAGGATAAAAAGACTTTAACAACTATTCATCCTTATTCCCATGGTAGATTTCTAACAAGCATCTATAGAAAATATTCAGGTTGTTGTCTTATATGAGCTACTCTTTTATATACCAAAAATCTTTAAAAGTTTTCAGTAGTAAAGCCTTAAAATGTTTGTTTATATAAAAATATATAATTATTATGGAGATTATCATTTGGCTTGTATCTTACATTGTTTAAACCCAAACTCATTTACAGATACCAATTAATTTTTTGCATGAATCAAATTTCCTTTTTCATCTACAATTTAGTAGATGTATAGTATTAGATTTAAAAATCAAGAAGCTTCAGCAAGGCATTTTTAGCCTATCTCTTAATCTCATAATGGTATTCTTTTCTAAATAACCTAGGATAATTAAATATTTTTTTAAAGCTAACAGCTAACTAATTCATTCAGCAATGACGTTAAGTCTCAGAAATACCAGAACTATTTTAAAATTTCTTAAGTCAGGGTGCTTCCCTTGACTATTTTCTCTTTTTACTTTATCAGATGTAAAATATTATTTAAATTCACTTTAGTTTTAAGGAGTAATCAGCCATCCTACTCATCTCTGAGGAAAAATACATTGAAAGCTATAAAAATCTTGAAAAAAAGTAATAGAATCATACTATCCATCAATGGATGACATATAACTCAATGCTAATACTGTAAAGATGAGAAGAAACAATTAAAATTTTATTGAAATCAATATATCGACCAAATTATTACCTAAAGGGGTGGTGGAATATTTCTGATATGCCATTGTATAAAATGAAACAACTTAAAAAAAAACCTTTTAACGTTTGTTTATTTTTGAAAGAAGGAGATCTAAAATTTAGATCTATAGAATCCATAATTATAATTTATATTATAATCATAATTTATAGATATAACAACAGACCCAAGGAGAGGGTAAGCCATTTCTATTAGGTTTTAAGATAGGATTTAGGATGGGATCTATTTATCTCAGTTAAATTATGTTGTCTATTTATATATATTTAGATCCAATAGTAAAAGTGTAATTCCTAAATTAGTTTGTATTTGGATGGTGAATGGCTAAACCAGCATAAGCCACTGATGATGGAGGTAAGAAAGATATTAAGAAACATATTTATAAAATGTTGTTTTTATTCTCCCTCTGTTATCTTTGCCTAATTATTGCCTGCTTTTTATTAATGGAAATTGGCAGCAACATTCTACACTGCTGACGTTGATTCTGATAGAATAATAACCACAGAGGGAAAATTCCCTGCTGAGGTGATGGAAATGCATACAGATTGTCTAGGCTTTTGCTCTTTTACTAGTTCCCATTCCAGACCTCAAAGTTGGGATTTATTTCTCTCTACAGCTTACAGATGAAACTGTGATCAGAAACTTTGCCTGATAATGAGCAAAAACATTATATGGTAATTGAGACTTTCAGACTGGATTCAGAAACAGAATCCACTAATATGTTCTGTACAAGTGATCTAATTAAAAGTACCCAAACATGGTGAAAATAAAAGGATGGAAAGATATATACCAGGTAAATATAACTAAAAAGAAATCTAGGGAAACAGTACAAATATCTGACCAAAAAAAAACTTTAATAGAAAAAGATATGATAAGGGTATTGTTCCTGTAAAAGATATAATGGAACAAGGCGACATATCTATTGTAAACATATGCCCATGTAATAATATGAACTCTAAATATATCAAAGCAATAGCTAAACAGCAGGAAGACAGGTATAAATCAACATTACAGTTGTTGGTTTTTGGAACACCTTTCTCAGAAACTGACAGAATAGGTGGGCCAAAAATAAACATAGATATTAAAGATTTAAAGAACATAATGAAAAATTTTGAGTTTGTATGCATCTGTACCTGTCATCGATCTGTCTACCCTGCTTTACTCAACACACATTAAATACAGATTGTTTCCTAGAACACATAGAGTATTAAAAAAATACATAATGTATCAGGCCATAAAATAAGCTTAAATAAATTCCAGAGAGACAATATTTTATAGACCTTTTTGTTTTACCAAAATGAAGTAATATTAGAAATAAAAAAGAAAAGCTAAGAAAAACCTGTTTGTTTCTAAGCTAAATAACATGTTGCTTAGTTTTTTGGCAAAGCTAGAAAACTGTAAAGGAAATGTAAAGATATTTAAATCTTGATAAAGCAAAAATTATAGATACATAGATAAGTAGGTATAGTATGCCTACTACTATAGGTACACTATCATTATAGAAAAAGATACATGAAGTTAGTATTTTTAGGAAACAGCTAAAGCCATACTTTTAAGAATACTGACATGCTTAAATACTTTTATCAGGAGTTAAGAAAGACTAATGCACTAAATATTCAACTGAAGAAGTTGCAAATAGAATAAAAAAGTGAACTCCAGGAAAGAAGAGGGTGGGAAATAAAGACAAAGGCAGAAATAAATGAAATAAAGAATAATAGAAAATACTAGCAAATTCAAAATCACATTCCTTAAAATAGGATTGATGGAGCTTAAAGTGGTCCAATCTCTTTTTTTCATTGCTTGATGAATATGAAGCAATACCTGGCATTTTCCCAGCATAGTGTGTCTATCTCAGTAATTGACTTAAGACTCTATCTGTGCTAGTAAGAGGCAAGTGGAGGCATGCTGAGGATTTGGGGAAAGAGTTTTCTCATTCTCATTCACTTGGTTGCCAGAAATCAGTCTACTCTCCCAGTTTGGGATGATGTAGTATATAGAATGTGAACCCTAGAAGTACTACACCCAATTTTTTCTTTCCATTGGGAAATTGATTCTAGCAGAGAATGCTATATGATCACCAAAATCTGTTTCCTATTCCTCCCTGGAGCTGTGACACATTTTCTACACCCTCTAACTTAAGGATATCACATATCCATGTGACCACATTCTGGTCACTGCAATATATACTGAAGTGTTTGTGTTGCTTCTGAGAAAAGTCATAAGAAGTAAGTATGCCTCCCCCATGTTTTCTTCTGACTGACTGTAGAGAACCCCGAGGATTTGGAAAAAAGTGGAACCACAAAATTCGGAGCAGTCTGGGTCCCCAAATGGCAATATAGAAGCCAGCTCAACCAGAAACACTCACATTAGATGATGATGTGAGCAGAAAGTTAATTTTTATTGTGTAAAGCCACTAAGAAGTCAAGATTTATCTACTGCAGCAGCTAACTAAATTACTTGCCTTGGAATTAAGCTGACACAAGGAAGACAGAAAAGATGGCAAAGCAACTAGGTCCCTGATGATATCTTTGAGCTGCTGAAGCACACAATTCCTGAAACTCAAATTATCCTGAATCTTTCAGTAACAGGAACAAATAAATCCCCATTACTGCTTAAATAGTGTCAGTTGGATTTTCTGTTACTTTTAGCTGAAAGCTGATTTCATGAACAGTAAGACCAAAACCAATCAGTGAACAAAGGTTACAAGGCTAAGCTAAGCCACAAAGAGCAAGGCAAAGAGATATACTGAACAGAAGTGGGATGCAAAATGAGCTAGGTTCTAGCAATAAAGCAATATAGTCCATTTGATACTGAATTGTCAAGCTATGAATCCATGGATCTTTATATTTTTTATGCCCATGCGCTCAAATCACCTAATAGGTTGGGTTAGAACTGAGCCTGAAGGTAGAGGTTAAGTAGCCCCAGGTACGGGGAGGCTATACCTGAATGGTGTAAGTAGGAAGCCACCTTCCTATTACACCAGAAATATAAATCAGAGACTGGCCGGCCTACAGCTAATAGACGTCTACTTCAAGTAACTGATAGTGATAGGATATCTTTTCTTTTTTTTTTTTTAAATTCAAGTTAGTTAACATATAGTGTAGCATTGGTTTCAGGAGTAGAATTTAATGACCCATCACTCACATATAAAGTCTGTTCTGCTCTAACAAAGGACTAACTTGTAGATTCCTGCCAGTCCACCTTCTTTATCTTTTCTACTTACCCTTTATATATCTTTTCTTGTGGTTGTGAACATTTCATTATCTCTGATATTCCATACATATTTTCTGATATATTTTATTTTTTCATTACTACAGTCTATATTTTAGTACATAAGCCCTTTACAGTGTGTACGGCATATCATTGTTTCCACTATCATTTTGGTCTCTGGTAATATTACTTATGAGAAACTATGTCCCTGTAATACATCCTTTTAATTGTTAAAATGTAATGTTAATGTTATAGATGTATCTTTCATTAATAATTACTTGATTATTTCAAGTAATCCTTAAAGATAATGTTTTTTGCCTGTTCAAGGAGAATGGGTCAAAGGTAATGAAGATCATTGTATCAATAAACAACATAATTTAACTGAGATAATTAGATCACATTCTAAATCCTATCCTAAAACCTAATAGAAATGGCTTACTCTCTCCTTGGGTCTGTTGTTATATCTATAAATTATGATGAATTTTAGGGTTCTTAATTTTTTAAAATTGTGTCATCTGTGACTCTAGTAGCTCAGCATGTCTTCATAATTGCAGCTGCAAGTGATCAAGATCGTATCATTCTATTATGGTTCTAAGGAAAAACTGGAAAGTATCCAAATGTAAACTTTCCACAGTTAATCATGAATAGAATGAGAGAAAATTACTCCCAAGTCTGGAAAATACTTGAAGCTCACTAAAGCTGAATTTCACACACAATCATCTGAATTTGTTAAATGCAAGTGTAGAAATAGAAATAGCACAAACTACCTATAAGAAACTTAAAAGATTCATTTTGATGATATACCAGTGAGTGAATAGTTCTGTTTTCAGACCACTAGCAAATTAGCAGATATTAGGTATACTCTCTCCCTTTGGGCAACTTAAAACTCAATAGTTTTATTAAGTATTTAGTGTTCCTATTGGGGGAAAAATACTATATAATCAAGTGAAAAATTACACCAAACATAAAGTAAAATGAAATGTTTCAGAAAAAGCTCAGACTCTCTAGGAACCTGAAGAATTCATTTTCCTTACACAAATTATTTTTCTGTATCTGCAGAATCTGGACTCTGTAAATCCACTAGGTTAGCATGAATCAGATAATAATTCTACCTACTACCATGCAAAGAGATTAACTATAATTAGAAGAAAAATTTTAACACAGTGAAATGATTACACGATAGTAGTCAGAGTTTTCCAAATCATGTTGTGAAATAGACTATTGCTAAGAAACCATTTATATTACTTTTATAAATAATGGCAAAGAATATTTTGTTTTTTAGATTGGAGGACTAGTATCAGAGATGGATATCTAAACAAATTTTCAGTGGAAGAACAAGGTATTCTGGTGTACTACAATGGAGTTGACCAACTTGAATGAAACCTTGCTTAAAAGTTGTTAAAATAGAGGCTCCTGGGTGGCTCAGTCGGTTAAGTGTCTGACTTCAGCTCAGGTCATAATCTCACGGTTTGTGAACTGGAGCCCATGTCTTCCAGCCCCTTGTCAGGCTGTGTGCTGACAGCTCAGAGCCTGGGGCCTGCATCAGATTCTGTGTGTCTCTCTCTCTGACCCTCCCCCACTCATATCTCTCTCTTTTTCTCAAAAATGAACATTAAATTTTTTTTTAAGTTGTTAAAATAAAGGGGTTGGGGTGAAGGAAATCTTAAAAAAAATAATCTTAATTTTTTTTTAATGTTTATTTATTTTTGAGAGACAGAGAGACAGAGCATGAGCGGTGGAAGGGCAGAGAGAGAGGAAGACATAGAATCCGAGGCAGATTCCAGGCTCTGAGCTGTCAGCACAGAGCCTGAGGCAGGGCTTGAACCCACAAATCACAAGATCATGACCTGAGCAAAATCAGATGCTTAACTGACTGAACCACCCAGGAGCCCCTTAAAAAAAGTAATCTGAAGTCACAAAGAACAGTCCACTATTCAGCTCAACCAAATACAGGAAAATACCATTTCATTTTGTATTATTTTTTTTTAATGTTTTTATTTATTTTTGAGAGAGAGAGAGAGCGAGAGAGGCAGACAGACAGACATCATGAGTAGGGAAGAGGCAGAGAGAGAGGGAGACACAGAATCAGAAGCAGGCTCCAGGCTCCGAGCTGTCAGCACAGAGCCCTATGCGGGGCTTGAACCCACGAACTGTGAAATCATGAGCTGAGCTGAAGTTGGATTTGTAACTGACTGAGCCACCCACGTGCCCCTATTTTTTATTATTCTTGAATTTCTAGCTAAAGGTTTTAAAAACTAAAAAAAAATATTTAGAATACTTTTCAAATAGCCTGAAAAATGGAATTTTGACAGAAAAAACTGGTCCTTAAACTAAATAAAACCTTGATGGTTTTATTCATGGATTCATGAACTTGTATCAAACTAATACAAAGAGCAGAAGGCATTGTAAAACACACTGTATGTGACAAAACTGATTTCATTCTTACGGTTTTAGAGATTTAAAATTAAACTACAAAAAAAATCTACTAAGATTTGGGAATATTAGTGTATTACATTACTGAGTCCACAGTACCTTAATGAGATGGAGTATTTTTACATGTTTCAGAAGACCTCTATTATATCCATTATTTTCCTTAGACAATGATCTTACGGTTTGTGAACACTGCCTGGTCTAAGGAGTAGAAAAAAGTGATTATAAAGGTAGTTTCACAAAAAAAGAGGAGGGATTCCACAGAAAACAGCCTTTTCTATTGAGAACTTGGTTAAATTGAAATCACGGCAGCTCTTTTCCAACTTTGAAAGAGAACATTTATTTTCCTGTAACTTGAGCTGGAGAAACAGCAAACTTCAGTGTATTTTTCTTAGAAGGAAATAGTAGTTATCCCTATTTGGACTCCTGTTCTACTCTATCCTTTGAATGAAGGTACAAATGACTGAATGTTTGCGTCCCTCCAAAATTCATATGTTAAAATCCTAATCCCAGGTTGCCTGGGTGGCTTAGTTGGTTAAGCATCCACCTCTTGATTTTGGCTCAGGTCATGATCCGAAGGTTGTGGGTGATATCAGCCCCTTCATCATGCTCTGGGCTGAGCATGGAGCCTGCTTAAGATTCTCTCTCTCTCCCCCTCTGCCCCTACCTCCACTCATGCACTCACCGTGTGTGCCTGCACTGTCTCTCTCTCAAATAAAACAAAACAACAACAACAAAATCCTAATCCCAATATAATGGTATTTGGAAATAGAGCCTGTGGGAGGGAACTAGGTTATAAAGGTGGAGCCCTCATGAATGAGATTAAAGCCCTTATAAGAGAAGGTCCGAGAGCTAGCTCTCTCTCTGCCATGTGAGGATACACTAAATTGTCAGTCTATAACTCAGACGAGGGCCCTCACCTGAGCACTGACACTCTGATCTCAAGCTTCAAGCCATAAGAAGTATGAAAAAAAAATCTCTTATGTATAAGCTACCAGTGTACAGGTTTTTGTTACAACAGCCTGAGCTGACTAAGGCAAAAGGCTATCCAAAGCTGACCTACTACTTATGAGGCCACAATGTTCTCCTGTTGAACAGAATCCCACAGATGACCAACATCCAACAAGTCCACTCTATGACCACAGCAAAGCAAGACACAGCCAAACCAGTTTATAATCATGTTTGAGCACAGATATATACTAGGTCACTGTGAAAACCTAAAAATGACCAAATACCCTCCCTTTCTCAGCTAACATGAGTGACTCTGACTTTTTGAATGTGAAACTAATTACAGCTTTAGCCTCATTCTTTTGGTTTTTGAGATAAAATTCATTAACATATCAGTGATATGGGGGGCACCGGGGTGGCTCAGTCCATTAAGTGTCAGACTCTTGATTTCAGCCCAGAGTCTGATGATAAACAAATGTAAGTACTCACATTCTATTGCAAATCTTTAATAAAGTCTTGATTAATATTAAGCAAGTTAATAGCATAGAAATCAAGTAATGTTTTCATACCATTTGATGGTATTAACTCTAAACAACATAGAGAGCTCAAATCCTGCCCTGACAATCACTCATCTCATGGTTTGTGGGTTCCAGCCCTGAATCCGGCTCTGTGCTGACAGCGTGGAGTCTGCTTGAGATTCTATCTCACTCCTTCTCTCTCTCTCTCTGCCCCTCCCCTGCTCATGAATGCACACATGCGCGCGCGCTCTCTCTCTCTCTCTAAATAAATGTTAGAAAGTTAAAAAAAAAAAAAAGATATCCAATCATAGAATTACTTCTTCCTGACTGTCTGAACCCTCCCCTAAATCACCTACCATAAGCCCAAATACTATAAAAAGTCCTTCCTATTACTTTCTTACTGAGGCACCCCATGGTTCCCATGGTATGTCTCCTGTGCTGTAGCAAACATTAATAAACCCACATTTGACTACAGTTGTGTTACAGGTAGTCTTTGACCAATGGACACCAACTTTATGCCATTAGTTTCAGTAATGTAGCATATTTCATTTTTTAAGGATAATATAGCCTGGTTAATTGTGTACAATCTAAAATGTTTGAAACCCAGGTTCTACACGCAGATTCAAGAAGTCCCAATCTCTAAAGGCTGTAATTACCTGGTTTACTTTTCCACTTAGCATTTACTGTATCTCTGGCCCATTACATATAAACTGTTCTTTGAGCCACTAATAGGCACCCTTCTCTCTGAGCATTAGACAGCATTTTTTTTTATTAAGAGGTATATTTTGGATTTGCATCAATTAACAAGTAAAGCACAGCTGCAAGAGAATGGAAAATGATCAAGAATTCCTTCATTGTGCCACTTTAAAATATGCATATACTCAAGCACAAGAACTACTTTAAGATATTTTACATACTCAACTGGGGTCCAGAGTCTGATGATAAACAAATGTAACTATTCACATTCTGTTGCAAATCTTTAATAAAGTCTTGATTAATATTAAGCAAGTTAATAGCATAGAAATCAAGTAATGTTTTCATACCATTTGATGGTATTAACTCTAAACAACATAGGGAGCTCAAATCCTGCCCTGACAATCACTCATGATCAATCCATCTGATTTCCAAATAGTTATTCACAAAGAACAAGAGCTGAATGGGGATCTATAGAATTAATATTCTGAGGATCATACTGTGGGAAATACTGGCAAGTTACAGTTGCAAGATTAAAAAATCTCTTTTATACCAAAAGGTCCAGCAATGATTTGTTTTCATCTTTTTCCATGTTCTCATAATGTCCTATACTATTAATAGCAACAAGTTTGAGACTTGCCTTTATATACTTTGTAAATATGAAGAGCTGGTTCTGGAGTCTTTCTTTGTTTCTCTGTTCACAATGTGTGTATTATGTTTGCTAGAGCTGCCATAACAAAATATCACAGACTGGGTGACTTAAACAAAAGTAATGTATTTCTCATAGTTCTAGAAGTTAGAATTCCAAGATCAAGGTGTAGGCAGGTTGATTTCTTTTGAGGTCTCTCTCCTTGGCTTGCAGATGGCCACCTTCTTGCTATGTCCTTGTATGGTCTTTCCTCTAGGTGCATGCCCTTGGTGTCTCTCTGTGTCCAAGTTTCCTCTTCTTACAAAGACACCAGTCAGATTTCATTAGGGCCCACCTATGTGACCTCATTTAATTTTAATTACCTCTTTAAAGGCCCTAATTCCAAATACAGTCATATTCTTAGGCATTGGGGGTTATATCTTTGTCATATGAATTTGGTGGTGGGGCGGGGGGGAGTACATAATCTTCCTATAACAATGTGTAATGTACTCCCTCTCCCAGCCCATCCCCTGGTTACTTTTATGTTTTCTCCTCATAGTTAATTTTCAGAAATTTGTATAATGGACTTTGGTGTGGTTTTCTTTGTGTTGTGCCTTTCTTGGTCTTTATTGTTCTTCTTGGATATGTGGTTTTGTAATTTTTATAAAATTCAGAATATTTGTGGCCATTTTTACCTTTAAAAATATTTTAGGTCCTCCCTTTACTTCAAGGAGTTCAATTGTACATATTCCAGGCTTTTGTATCTCTGTAAATTATCTATTTGAGTATTTTGTCCCTTTTTCTAGCATTTATATTTAGCCTTTTTAGCATCAATTTTCTCAAGATTATTGTTAATAATATTAGTCCTTTTCTATGACATGTATTGCATATATTTCTTCCCAGTTTATCATTTGTCTTTTGAATTTTTTTGTTGTTGTTTGGAGTTGCAGAGGGCATGCAGAGGTATTTTTTTAAAGGTGGTTGAATTTACCTATCTTTTCTTCCTTTGCTTCTGATTTTGCATAATACAAAGATATTCCTCATATCCAGAATATAAAGGCATTTGCATGTTTTCTTCCAGTGCATCTGTATTAGTTTTCTGGTTTATTTGCAGTTCACTTTTTTAAACACTGTGAAGTAGAGTTTCAAGCTTAATCTTTTTCCCACTGACTATCATTTGTCCCAACAGTTTTTTAACACTGTCTAAAGTTCCATATTTATCATATACTAAATTTCCATGTAATGTGAGTGTATGTCTAACTTTGATATTCTTTTCCTTTAGTCTTCTGTTTATTAATGGGTCGGTATCACACTGCTTTAAGTATGGGAAAATTGTAGTACATTTAAATAACTATAAATATAACCAACTGCAATTGGTCTTCTGCTTCAGGATTTTATAAATAAATATTGTATCTTTATTATCCAAATGTACGGTAGAGTTAACGTGTCTGGCTCTAGGTAAAAAATAACCTGGTGGCATTTTTATTGAGATCAGACATTTATAAATTATAAATTATCTAAAGCAGATAATTATGCAGGGCATCTTTATAATGTTGAATTAGAACAACAGATTTTTTTTTCATTTGATGTAGGCTACTTTTTGTTTTTCATGAGGGTTTTAAAGTTTTCCTCATATAGGTTTCATATATTTCTTAAGTTTATTCATAAGTAGTAAATCTTTTATTTTGCAGCTTTTGTAAATATGGTTTTCTTTTCCATTATATCTTCTCATTATTGTTGTATATTCATGGACTATTGATTTTGTATGTTAACTTTTTTTTCTGCTATTGTACTTACTTCACTTATTGTTTGAGTTCACAGTTTCATTGGTAGATATTGGGAGGTATAATCTGAATGAGTGTTCTGGAAGATAAGCACAGAAAGCATAGTGTTAGTAGACATGAGAATGTATATTACTTCTTTTTCTGGATCCAGTACCAGATGATAGGTCTAGAATCATAAAACACTAGCTAAGATTGATATCACTTGTGAAAGCACAGTGGGCTGAATTATAAATACAAGGCAGTTACTATGCCTCTCTCTTCCAAGATTTCAGATATTCTCTGCCTAAAAGAAGAGATATTTATAGACGTATTCATATTGTTTTGCCTTGCCAGGGCCATTGCCTTTACAGAGACCCATGAGTCCTGAAGAAACTATCAAATTATTATGAGTATTCATCTGTACTCATCTCAATCTTCAAGGGATAAGGATAGCCTGGGCAGAGCCTTCTTTGAGAAATAAAAATAACCTGAGTAAGATGCAATTAATACACAGAAACACAATTCGATGAGCAATGAGCCAACCAAGAGGTAGTTAAGAATGCTTCCAGGATGATGCTTCACCACAACCACCCTTCTGTATAAGGTCCAATCTGGAGTAGAGAGAGCAAAAGCAATATGGCGAGAGATATCTATATGCAAGGCAGTTGTGCTGTTTGTTCCAGGCATCTCTCTACCCTCTGACTGCTGGGTCACTAACCTTGAATGGCTCTCCTCAGGGCATGTATAGGATTAGGGAGGAAGTCCAGCTCACCTGTCAGTAAGCAGTGATTCATTTTGGTTGGTGCAATAGTATTTGTTCCCCCATTGTTCTGTAGGTTGCATAGTATTGATCACATGTGACATATATCTTACCAATACAGATTCAGTGATGATTATTGGCAGATTAATTCTTGCTGCAAAAAAATAGCAAAAGAAAACTAAACGAGATGACACCAACGTCAAGGCTACAACAGTGTCTTTTGTCCTATTTTCTATCCTTGGTTTTGGATGCCTTCTTCTACCAAATGGTAGAAATGGGAAGGAAGAAAGGTAGGGAAAGAGAGAAGGGAAGGGTAGAAAAAAGACCAGACCAATGACTAAACCCTGGAACCGACATAACTGATTATTCACCCTCTCTACCACCCATTTTCATTTATTAAAAAACATTAATGAAAAAATTAAGTGAAATAATGAAAAAGGAGCTCACTACACAGGTTATAGCTATAAAGCAAAGTTGATGTATTTTTCCAAGTAAATAAGACATTAATGGAATAATCTCATCTTTACATTCTTCTCAACAATCTTTGAAGATTGTTGAACTTTATTTTTGAAGAAAATGAACCTTAATATAATAATATGTAACCTAGCATTTACTACTTATATTTAATTTTTTTGAGTATAGTTGACACACAATGTTCATTAGTTTCAGGTGTACAACATAGTTCAACTTCTCCGTACATTATGATATGCTCACCACAAGTGTGACTACTACCTGTCAGCATACAACCCTATTACAATATCATTGACTATGTTCCTTATGCTATGGCTTTTATTCTCATGACTTATTTATTCCATAACTGGAAGCCTGTACCTCTCATTCCCTTTGCCCATTTTGCCTGCATCCCCCACTCTCTTCTCCTCTGGCAACTATCAGTTTGTTCTATTTATAGGTCTGATTCTGCTTTTTGTGTGTTTGTTTATTCATTTGTTTTGTTTTTTAGATTCCACATGAGTGAAATCATATGGTATTTTGCTTTCTGAGTCTGATTTATTTCAGTTAGCATAATACACCCCTATTTATTCCAGAAACAGAAGAGCCCATGATACTAAGCTCTTTAAATCAATGTTTAACTCTCAGATGATTATGTTTAAAGCAAATATATCACTTAATATAAAACAGTAATTCAAATTTAATGTCCCTCATTTTCCAACACACACTCTTTTTAAAATGAGTAACAGCCCAAGAATTTCAGAAACATGATTCTTCATGAATCTAAGTCAGGAAGTGCCTGAAAATCTGTGTGCGGTTTTGATACATATTTATGTCTATTATATATGCAGCTTAAATCAGATATTTCCTGATTACATTGTATCTGCTTCACTTAGCTTGGTTTTATGCTTGTTACACAAACATATTTTAAAATTAACACTTTATAAAACTCCAGGATGCAATTCTAACTAATGATTTGGCTATGTGTGGTTTTGTACAAATTCCAGTAAATTTTCTGCTTGAGTCCTAATAAACATCAACATAAGAATGAAACCATATTACAACACATCATAGTACAAAACAATTTCTGCTGGTGATAAATAGCATGCCATCCCTGGAAAATGTTTAGCACACTATTGTGCAGTGTGACCTTCCTCTAAGATCAGTCAGAAACATCTGGTCTACCTGATTCCCAGTGTAAGCATTCTATTAAGGCAATGCAAACTCTCCTTAGATTGCACCTAATATTGGCAAGATATCAGAAGAGGGTGTGAGAGAAGGCAAACACTCAGTAATCAAGATAAATAATACATTTCTTAAAATTCAAATTATTTTTTAATGTGAAAAACAAACATCAAAATTTTAAATGAAGACAAGATCCAACTGAAGTTACAGGACCCTATCTCACTCAACTCACCCTACTCCAAGTTCTGGTTTCAATACAACGTTACTTACAAAATGGATAGCCCATAGGTCATAGATTGTCAACTGATTTTTTAAAATATTATTTATCTTGATAAATGTGTGTTTTGGTGCTCCCTTAAATAATGCATCCAAGATGAGTGCCTCACTCACCTCTCTCTAGATTTAAGTATACAACCAGCCCTTATGTATACATGTGTCAAGACCTATTAAACTGTATACTTTAAATATATGCATTGATTTGACATAAAGTATAGCTCAAAGGAATTGTTAAAAATAAAATTAAAAAACTCTTCAGTTGTGAAGCTGTAGATATTCTTGTTTACTGTCACCAATTCACTAATCTATTCACAGGGCATAGATTTTACTGGCTTGAGGATAATGTATCTCCTTTATTTCCATGTTCTTCTGTGTACAGATGTAGATATGGTAGAGTATACAGTGAAGAGATTTATGATTACTTCCTGACAATGCAGTTGCATACTAGTTGGAATTAGGTGTTTCTGTGAGTTATAGAAAAATAGCAGCAGTTTAAGTAAGGTAAAGTTTGTTTCCTTTTCTCTTCTCTTTCTGAGATACAACCTTCATTCTTTTGGCCTAAGTGAGTGACCTATAAGCTCCTGTAGTAAAATAGGAAAAATAAAGAAGAGGGCAAAGGAGACATTCCAGCTGTCTCTTTGGGAAAGTTTTTGGAAGCTATCATAATATACTTCAGTTTTCATCCCTTCCAAAGACTGGAGTCATATGACACATAACTTAGCTACAAGGAGCCCCAGAAATTATTCTGAGTGACCATAAGCACATGTAAACATTTTATCATTGTGGAATTGGGACTTTCCTTTCTCACCTCTAAAAAAAGGAGATTTGTTTCATGACCTTGATGTTATCCCAAGATTTAATATTCTGTGTTTTTAACTCAATCAGAAACAAAAGTACATTAAAGATGATGGAGCAGCATGGAGACCCTGAGCTTATCTCGTCCCTGAAGTGCAGCTAGATCAGCACCAAATCATTTTGAACACCTAGGAAATTGATCTAAGGATTAACACAACAATCTGCATTACCTGAGCCACAGAACACAGCAGGTACATGGTAGGGAGAGGTGAACTGGGGAAGAGAAAAGTGGCGGAGGGCAGGGAGCCATTTTCACAGAGAGAAGACAGAGAGAGAAAGGGAAAGGGGAAGAGTGTTGTACTGCAATCATGTAAGAAAAGCAGTCCTCCCTAAAGTAGCTGGAGAGAAAGATAGAGGAAGAGTGAAAACACTCGCAGTGGACTAACAAGAAATCTGCTCCGCAAAACCATTGACAGGGAGAAGGCAAAGGAAAGAAAAGCAAAAGTGAACTACTGGAACCTCATCAGGATAAAAAGCTTTCCCCCTAAGGTCAGGAACAAGACAGGGATGTCCACTCTCACCACAGTTATTCAACATAGTATTGGAAGTCTTAGCCTCTGCAATCAGACAAGACAAAGAAATAAAAGACATCCAAATCGGCCAGGAGGAGGTCAAACTTTCACTCTTCGCAGATAACATGATACTCTATATGGAAAACCCAAAAGATTCCACCAAAAAACTGCTAGAATTGATTCATGAATTCAGCAAAGTTGCAGGATATAAAATCAACGCACAGGAATTGGTTGCATTCCTACACACCAACAATGAAGCGACAGAAAGAGAAATCAAGGAATCGATCCCATTTACAGTTGTACAAAAAACCCATAAAATACCTAGGAATAAATCTAACCAAAGAGGTGAAAAATCTATATGCTTAAAACTATAGAAACCTTATAAAAGAAATTGAAGACGACACACACACACACACAAGAAAGAAAAAGAAAAAGATTCCACGCTCCTGGATAGGAAGAACAAATATTGTTAAAATGTTGATACCACCCAAAGCAATCTACATATTCAATGCAATCCCTATCAAAATAACATCAGCATTCTTCACAGAGCTAGAACAAATAATCCTAAAATGTGTATGGAACCAGAAAAGACCCTGAATAGCCAAAGCAATCTTGAAAAAGAAAACCAAAGCAGGAGGCATCATAATCCCAGACTTCAAGCTACACTACAAAGCTGTAACCATCAAGACAGTATGGTACTGGCACAAGAACAGACACTCAGATCAATGGAACAGAATAGAGAACCCAGAAATGGACCCACAAACGTATGGCCAACTAATCTTTGACAAAGCAGGAAGGAATATCCAATGGAATAAAGACAGTCTCTTCTGCAAGTGGTGCTAGAAAACTGGACAGCGACATGCAGAAGAATGAACCTGGACCACTCTCTTACGCCATACACAAAAATAAACTCAAAATGGATGAAAGATCTCAATGTAAGACAGGAAGCCATCAAAATCCTCTAGGAGAAAGCAGGCAAAAACCTCTTTGATCTTGCCCGCAGCAACTTCTCCGTCTCCAGAGAACTCATGTCTTTGGAGGCAAGGGAAACAAATGCAAAAATGAACTACTGGGACCTCATCAAAATAAAAAGCTTCTGCACAGCAAAGGAAACAATCAGCAAAACTAAAAGGCAACCAACAGAATGGGAGAAGATATTTGCAAATTAACTATCAATGTAAAGGGTTAGTATCAAAAATCTATAAAGAACATACCAAACTCAACACCCAGAAAACAAATAATCCAGTGAAGAAATAGGCAAAATACAAGAATAGACACTTTTTCAAAGAAGACATCCAGATGGCTAACAGACACAGGAAGAGATGCTCAACATCACTCATCATCAGGGAAATACAAATCAAAACCATGAGTTACCATCTCACACCTGTCAGAATGGCTAAAATTGACAACTCAGGCAACAAGAGATGTTGGCAAGGATGCTGAGAAAGAGGAACGCTTTGCACTTTTAGTTGGAATGCAAACTGGTTCAGCCACTCTGGAAAACAGTATGGAGGTTCCTCAAAAAATTAAAAATAGAACTTCCCCACGACTCAGCAATTGTACTACTAGGTATTTATCCAAAAGATATGAAAATGCTGATTCAAAGGGGCATATGCACCCCAATGTTCAAAGCAGCACTATGGACAATCACCAAATTATGGAAAAGCCCAAATGTCCATTAACTGATGAATGGATAAAGAAGCTGTGGTGTATATATATAATGGAATACTACCTGACAATGAAAACGAATGAGATCCTGCCACTTGCAACAACATGGATGGAACTAGAGTGTATTATGCTAAGTGAAATAAGTTAGAGCAAGACAAATATCATATGATTTCACTCTTATGGGGAATCGAAGAAACAAAACAGATGAACATAAGGAAAAGGAAGCAAAAACAATATAAAAACAGACAGGGAGACAAACCATAAGAGACTCTTAAATACAGAGAACAAACAGGGTTGCTGGTGGGGTTTTGGGTGGGGGGATAAGAGTAAAGGGTTGAGGGGCATTAAGGAAGACACTTGTTGGGATGAGCACTGGGTGTTATATGTAAGTGATGAATCACTCAATTCTATTCCTGAAATCATTATTACACTATATTTAACTAACTTGGATTTAAATTTAAATAGATAGATAGATAGATAGATAGGTAGATAGATAGGAAGGAAGGAAGGAAGGAAGGAAGGAAGGAAGGAAGGAAAGAAAGAAAAAAAGAAAGGAAAGGAAAGGAAAGGAAAGGAAAGGAAAGGAAAAGAAAAGAAAAGAAAAGAAAAGAAAAGAAAAGAAAAGAAAAAAAAGAAAAGGAAAGAGAGAAAACAAAAGGTTTAATTTGGGGGATACTAAGAATGAAAAAGGGTGATAGTAATAAAATTATACCTGACGGAAAATGGGCTCTCTGCTTTGAGTGTAATAATGCACAAAGAACATTTTGTTACCCTGGTTAAAATGCCTTTTTAAATCCATATTTACATATTCTAAACTGGATGTAAAAACTGAGGGAGCTATTTTAATAACCCTTGTTACTTACATTTGGAAACACTTTAAATTTCTCCCATGAATAAAGACAAACCTTTCTTTCCTTTCTCTCGATTAAAAACTATTTTAGGCTATCTAAAATGTGCATGTTCAATCAGACATTTTTTGTCATTTGGGAAAGATTTAGTGATGACTTATCAGTTCAAATTCATATTGTAAGACAACAACCAGTATTTAAAGATATCACCTGAAGATTTTAGAATCATTTAACCTGAAGTAGCTGACAAGAAATCATGGAAATGAAGATATTAATATATTTTTAAAAATTTTTTCACACTTATTTTTGAGAGAGAGAGAGAGAGAGAGCGAGCGAGCACATGAGTGGGGGAGGGACAGAGGGGGAGAAAGAGACACAGGATCCGAAGCAGGCCCCAGGCTCTGAGCTGTCCGCACAGAGCCCAACACGAGGCTCAAACCCATGAGACATGAGATCATGACCTGAGCTGAAGTTAGACGCTTAACCGACTGAGCCACCCAGGTGTCCCGATATATTTTAAAAATAACTATAAAGATCTGTGACCAGTGAAATTTAATAAGCAGCAGGAAAGTTTGGGGTTTTAAGGAGACACTTGGGAATTGGACACATTTGGGTTAGAGCTTAAATGGTACATGTTTAAAACTTCATATTTTCCTGATGCCTCAGCATCCTCACAAATAGGCTGTGAGAACCCCACCTAAGTGACCAGGTGCAGCAGTGTAAGGTTGGTCCCTGCTGCACTTCCCCTTCTTGCCCTCCCCTGACCGACCTAGTGTTCAAATGCATCAGTGAAATTCCCTCACCCTTTTGTTTGTATACTTCGCTCTGACCCCCAATATAGGTACTTGTCCACAGATCTTCACTCTCTCAGTTTCCCGCCAGCTTCTCTGAGCCCCCACTCCCATTGTACTCCTCCTGTGTGGTCTCCTGCACAGCATGCAGGTACTTTCCTGCTCTAGGACAAATCTCTTTCATTTTCCTATGCCTCTCCATGGTGTTATTACATGTTCACACCAGACTGATCATCAAAAAATGTCCACTTTAAGTAACATAATTACTCCTTATAGAGTCCTTGATATAGCTCTTACTAGCTGTGAGACCTGGAGTAAGTGGCTTAACCTCTCTGAGCCTCAGTTTTGTCATCTACAACAGAGGGTTGACACTATAATGTATACTATGAAGTTATGATGCTGCTTCAATATCATCATGCACACAAAGTGCTTAACTTGAAGCTTGGCACATGGGGGTTAGTCAATAAATGTAGTTGTTATTATTGCTAAAATAGGAGAGAACCAAAAAAAAAAAAAAACCCAAGGAAAAGAGAACAGAAAGACAAGCAGGCTTATGAGGAAATTTGTCAATTTTTTACACTCAGGAATAATAGCATTTGTGAGGGAGCATTTGTGAGGGAGCTGGCATCATAAACAAATGACTTTGGGGAAAGCCATGATTTCTAGGTGCTGGGATAATGGTAAGGAATGCATGTGACGGCTCTCCTGAGTAAGTTCACCACACAGCTTTCGTCCCATGTGCCTCAAGCCCGGAAGCTGTTGGGAAACACCAAAACTCTCGTGACGCTTTAACCAGGAAGCACCTCAGCTGCCTCACTGTGGAAATCACAAGGTAGATATGTCTGCCAACCACGCTCTCACACACACTTAATCCTTACATCTGCAGCATGGCAGCAGGGGCTGTAATGTCTGTGGGTTTTACCTGTAGAGTGGATGACCATAAGCGTAGCATGCCACGAAACTCCTATGTTGCCTAGCTTCACAGAAAGAAAATACACATTTTGTATCTAGTGTGCAACAGTTTGAGGATAGAGTCAAGAGAACAAGGAAAAGGTGAAATATATCCATTGGCTATTTTTGCAGTGCAATATACAGTAAATATCAATTACTTTGTATTTTTAAAAATTGACATATACAGTATAATACAACAAGGAGACAGAATAAACTAGGGAAGAAGGGCACAATTTCTGAAATGGATTAAATTAATAAAGGTATTATTGAGTCCTGAACGAAGTGCTGGAATAAATTAGGTACTCATAAGTTTATCTCTTAGTTAAAAATACCCATAATGGTCAATTTAATGGCCTAAGCTGTAGCAAACTGGTCTCTGATATTGTAGAAAAACCAAAATGTCATCAATAGTATGTGTAATGCTGTGTCTGTGCCACTTTCTTATGAATGCTGGCTTAATTATAAAACTTATTTTTTTTCTTTATTTTTTTTAATTTTAAAATCAATGGAACCCAGGAAAGGAGGACAAAAAAAAAAAAAGAACATTAATTAATAGGGTCTCAGTGAGCATTATAGAAAGAGGGTATCATGCTGGTCTTTCTAATTACACAGTAGAAACTCAGCGAGTCATGTCCACAGTGCTCAATTCATAGCCATGTATAACACATTTCTCAGTGAGGATGAATCAGTCCAGTTGGCCAGGTCTGCAATGATTCCTAATTTAGTAAGAAGACCAAAGTTTTGACATGTGAACAATTTAGGATGTCCAAAATTCCCAGTGAAAGTCCACTGGTAAAACTTGAATTAAGGTGGCCCAATTATTTATATAATTAACAAATATTGAAGGAAATGACAATTATTATTAAGTCTTCCTAAAGAATTATGCTGTGGTTAACTGTTTTTTGTTTTTGTTTTTTGTTTTTAATTTGACAGACTGTTTTTAGGTGCAAAGTGATGGTAAAATACTACTTAGACTGATACTCCTCTCACACAATATTCACAAAAATGAGAATGCAAGAGCTGTGATGTGTTACCCAAAGAAACTCCAAAGTTTGATTTGCTGGCTGAATGTTATTTCTCTCATATATATATATATATATATATATATATATGCATACAGTATTGTATGGTTTTTTTGAAAATGGCTTTTATATTTAGTAAACATTCAAAGCGTTTTTAAATAATTATTTTTAAAATATTGGGAATAATCTTAAAAATCTAGTTTTCATATGAAATAATCAGAGATTTTACATAAATTTGCCAATAGCAGTTCCTCATGAGCCTGCAGTGTTCACCTCTTTTGCTGCTTTCCATATTCATTGGCTAAAGCAATATAAAGTCAACATGTTTACAGTAAGTCCTATCATTCTCACAAAAACATAGTGTCTATGAAATCAAAATGAAAAAAAATGAAACCTTTTTTTTAATAGTAGAGTGATTTATCTGTTGCCTAAATTTTAATAAGAGCAAGAAGCTAGAAAAAGCAAAGAAACAAACCTCTGCTATAATTTCCAAAAAGGAATCTGCCAGGAGGGGGCGGAGAAGGCTGGGTGGCTCAGTTGGTTGAGCATCTGACTCTTGGTTTCAGCTTAGGTCATGATCTCATGGTTTCCTGGGTTCAGGCCCCACATTAGGGTCTGAGCTGGCAGTGTGGTGCCTGCTTAGGTTTCTCTCCCTCCTTTTCTCTCCTCCCCTCCCCTCCTCATGCTGTCTCTGTCTCTCTCAAAATTAATAAACTTATAAAAAAAAAAAAAAAAAAGGAATCTGCCCTGCCAACACCTTGATTTGGGCCAGTGAAATCCATGTTGGATTTCAAGCCTATATGACTGTAAATAATATAATTGTGTTGCTTTAAGCCACTAAGTTCATGATAATTTATTAAAGTAGTATGTAGTAACAGCTACATGTAGCTATAGTACTATAGTTAACAGTAACTATTAAAGTAGATATGTAGTAACAGCAAATATAAGCAATATATCATATGTAGATACATCTATGGTAAATATAAGAAATAGAAATAATATAATATATGTTATATATTATATTTATATCAAACCATATATTATATATATTTGTATATATAAAATGTATATTTTATTACATATGTTTTTATTAAAAAGTAGCTGCTCATTTTGCTAAAGGGAGTAAGGCATCCAAACATGAACAATTAGCAGGTAATAGAAATTATTGTGTAACCAAGTACTAACATGTGTGATTCACAGAAAATACTGTAAGACTTCAGAGAAAGATATATTTGAATATCAATGTGAGCCCATGGAATTAAGTAAGGTTTTTCCTTGAGGATAGAATTGGAGTATTATATGGAAGATAATACTGATCTTGAAGAATAGCTGGAATTAAAGTTTTGAATTCTCATCTCTTTAAAATTCTTGCAGATCACAGATGAAGAGTCATTGTTGTTTTTTTCCCCCCTCAAAATAGACAACTTGCTTTGATTGATAGTTAAGCCCTGAAGATCTGAGAAAGAATTTGGGACCTTAGTTGGACTCAGCAGGAAATGGTGCCATGATCAATTAGAGATGTGTATTAGAGTCTCAGAAAAGAGTAAGGCTTTCCATGCTTAGTTTCGATATTACCATGGCTGATATTCAACTAGTATGTACCAGTTGATAAAATATGGAACTATAGTGAACTGTACAAGCTATTCAGGCTGATAAAAAGTGGCTTCACAATTCCCCAAATGCTTCGCTATTACTTTGGTTCCTTGGCTTCTACCATAGGGCCCTGAATCATCCCTAATCTAGATAGTACTAATGTGTGCAGTGGTCATATTAGTTGCTTTATTGAATAAAGGCATTATACTAGATGATTTTTCAAAGTCTGTCTGAATTCTATGTTTATGCAATGTCTAGAACAAATAAACCATATATACTTGGTTAAAAGAATATACTAATTTATGTTTATAGATGTAATTTATTCTAAATCAAATGGAAGAGTAGCTGTATTAAATTTACTTCTCAGGAAAAGCCTATTAATCATCATCATGTAAAAGCTGTTGGCATAAACATAAAGATAGCTTAGTAATGACCTCACAAAAGTAGCAGGAGTTGGCAGATACATGCCACTGAGCTTTCTCAGTCCAAACAGCACAGTTTCTTGGCATACTTTAAAAAAATTCTAAAAATGGCATTTCCCATGTACAAAGCAATGAGAATGGAATGTCTTTTCTGCTACCACCATATATAGAAGGATTCCAGAGTTTCTCACAAACATGTAAGTTTTGCTGTGGTAGACACAATACCAACATATGGTGGAGAAAGAAATAGACATTTAGAACTATCTTATATAACAGAATTAAAAAATGAAAGGCATTTCCACTAACAGTCATGCTGGGAGAATGTGTGACTATATTTCAATCATGACCATGCAAAAACAATTAAATAAGAAAATGGCACCATATTCAGGTACAGCTGCTGTTCTCATCTATGCTTTTATCTATGAGGTCGTGGTTGACTTGTTGACTAGCCCAAACTTGACATTTTCTGTAGAAAGCAAACAGGTTGCCAGAAGTCTACTTCACTTTGTAAGAATGTTTCTATGCGTCTCAATCCTATGCAAAATTACACATTTCATATGTTTACCCCAGTCTCCATCCAGATTTTCTACTTTACCTGAAATCTTTGAGCAGTCTGGGCAATGAGCCAATAGAAAAAGTCTAGGACCTATCATATAGAACTTTCTCACTTTCGAGGAAACATTCATCAAAATATCAAAAAATGAGAGTGACCCAGAATTTTATTACTCAATTATACACTGCCATTAATGATACGTAAATTGCATTATTGCTTAATCTAGACCTAGAATTCCCTTACTATTTTTTATAAGAGTGCTTTTGGGCTTGGAAATATGTTAAACTTCAAATATGAATCATAAATGAACATATATATATATATCATATACTTTATATGTGTAAATTGAAAACTTTAATTATAGTATGAATCATAGTTTGCCTTGTATAATAATAGTATATATGCATATTTTCTTATGTGAGACTGGGCTTCTTATGTATAAAAGTGTGGCTTATCCCTTTTATTTACTAAGAACATATAGTTATTCTTGGAAGAAGATAGTAAGCACTCAAGAATTTAGTTGTTAAATTTAATTTCATTTCCTTTTTTAAATATATCATCTTTTAATGTTTTTATTTATTTTTGAGAGAGAGAGCAGGGGAGGGACAGAGAGAGAGAGAGGAGGACAGAGGATCTGTAGTGGGCTCTGTGCTGACAGCAGACAGCCCAATTTGGGGCTGGAACTTATGAACTGTGAGATCATGACCTGAGCCAAAGTCAGACACTTAACCAACTGAGCTGCCCAGGTGCTCCTGAATTTCATTTTCAAAGCTTTATGATACATATATTTTAGGGACAGCATTCTTCTTGGATGATGCTCCGCATTGCTTATGCATAGCAGTATAGTTGAGTATAACAGTCCTGAATTGACCTTTTTGGTGAATTTTAGACAAGCCAAAATGGATTTTCAGGAGTAACTGGGTGGCTCAGAAGGTTAAGCGTCCTCTGACTCTTGATTTTGACTCAGGTTATGATCTCACAGTTGGTGGGACTGAGTCCCACATGGGGCTCTGAACTGACAGTGTAGCCTGTTTGAAATTCTCTCTCTCTCTCTGCCCCTCCCCAACTAGCTCTCATGTGCTCTATCTCTCAAAATAAACAAACTTTAAAAAATGCATTTTTTAAAATATAATTTGTGTCAAGTTGGTTAACATACATTGTATACAATGTGCTCTTGGTTTGGGGGGTAGATTCCCATGATTCATTGCTTACATACAACACCCAGTGCTCATCCCAACAAGTGCCCTCCTCAATGCCCATCACCCATTTTCCCCTCTCCCCTGCTCACCCCCTATCAACCTTCAGTTCTCTATATTTAAGAGTCTTATGGTTTGCTTCCCTCCCTCTCTGTTTCTAACTATTTCCCCCCCCTCTCTTCCCCCATGGTCTTCTGTTAAGTTTCTCAAGTTCCACATATGAGTGAAAACATGATATCTGCTTTTCTCTGACTGACTTATTTCACTTAGCATAATACCCTTCAGTTCCATTCATGTTGCTGCAAATGGCAGGATTTCACTCCTTCTCATTGCCAAGTAGTACTCCATTGTATGTACATCATGTCTTCTTTATTCATTCATCAGTTGATGGACTTTTAGGCTCTTCCATAATTTGGCTATTATTGAAAGTGCTGCTTAAACATTGGGGTACATGTTGCCCTATGAATCAGCACTCCTGTATCCTTTGGATATAAACCTAGTAGCACTATTTCTGGGTCTTAGGGTAGTTCTATTTTAATTTTTTGAGGAACCTCCACACTGTTTTCCAGAGTGGCTACATCAGTTTGCATTCCCACCAACAGTGCAAGAGGGTTCCCGTTTCTCCCCATCCTCACCAGCATCTGTTGTTTCCTGAGTTGTTAATTTTAGCCACTCTTACCAGTGTGAGGTGGTATCTCAGTGTGGTTTTGATTTGTATTTCCCTGATAATGAATGATTTTGAGCATCTTTTCATGTGTCTGTTGGCCATCTGGATGTCTTCTTTGGAAAAGTATCTATTCATGTCTTCTGCCCATTTCTTCACTGGATTATTTGTTTTTCAGATGTTGAGTTTGGTAAGCTCTTTATAGATTTTGGATACTAACCTTTTATCTGATATGTCCTTTGCAAATATCTTTTCCCATTCCATCAGTTGCCTTTTAGTTTTGTTGATTATTTCCTTTGCAGTGCAGAAGCTTTTTATCTTGATGAGGTCCCAATAGTTCATTTTTGCTTTTAATTCCCTTGCCTTTGGACATGTGTCAAGCAAGAAATTGCTGCAGCTGAGGTCAAAGAGGTTTCAGAGACACTGCTGTGGTTTTCCATCTTTTATTACCATAATGTTATCCATAAATTAAATAAGAAGAAAACATTTTTAGCTAAGTATATGATACTTTCCTTTTTATACCCTTAAATTTATCCCCCAATCACAGAATAGTTATTAAAGAACCTGGGTTTGAGCCTATTATTTGCTGCTAATTAGTATTTGACTTTAAGCTAACTTCTCAAGGCTTAAAATTACACTGAATTTTTAAGATGGGAAAAGGGGGAAAGGATGTCTAGTGTCCCTTGAAGTCTACAGTTTTTTTTTTTCTAACATGTCATTTGTGTTTACAAAGTCCAGCCAGATATGGGGAACAGAAGTTAAGCAAGCCCTTCAACTCCGTCTTCAGTTTAAGAAAAAAGAAAGTTGTATTTATGTATCATTACTACTTACCAATGATTGAACTTTCCCATGCAGTAGGTGTAAGTATATATTAAGATCTTTATTCCTTGGCCTGGGATACAGTACTCAAATATTTGGGCTTTGATTTCTTTAGAGGCAAAAAAAAAAAAAAAAAAAAAAACCTCTTCCTCAAGGGGCAAATGGAAAAACAGATATAGCAAGAGATTGAAATAAGCTCATTGACTTTATGGTAGAAACAGGATTAAATCAGTTTTCCTGAGTCCAAGTCCTTTGATTTATATAAATGACTTATTATGTTCACACAAGCAGCCTTATTTTTTCTCATTGCTCTGCATAAGATTCTCTTCAACTCTATCTGACAAATTTCTACCTCCTTTTATAATGCTTTCCTTCCTATGTTCCTTATCCTTATTTTTTCCCTTTAGACTCCTTTTTATATTTTCATTTCTTTTAAATTCTCCATTCATTCATTCCCATGAGAAAAATCATAGGAGGAACTCTAATTATTTTCCCTTTTAAAGTACATATAATAGGAAAAGCTAAAGTAAATACACATTAAATGCCATATTTAACAGCATGCAGTAAGTTTATATTTTAATGGACCTTGAGCAAAATAAAAATACATAAATTATCTTCCCTTCTTTTCCCTCTTGCAACTGTAAAATTCTACTTGAGATAATTTAACCAAGGTTGTGTTGAGACTTTTTAAAAGTGATTGAATGCTAATTGCTAATCTGCTCTCCAATTAAACATAATCTTTTAAGGTAGGAATTCAAGCTGACTGCTTAAATTAGTGGTACTCAACTCTTAGCAGTGGCCACATTTAATGAAAGAAGAAACATATATTATTGAAATAATAAAGAACAGCAAAGATATGCAAGGAGAGAAAGAAGCAGGATTCAAGAGGTTAAGAAAAGGTGATGTAACTCTAACACACCTTTGCTCTTTTGAGTTCTTGGTAATTGTTTTCTTCTGGATCCCTATAATTTAAGAGAGTTATCAAATCTTAGAGAATCAGAATCCCATGGAAGGTTTATTAAAATACATAAACTAGGTCCCACCCCCAGAGTTTCTGATTCAATAGATCTGAAGAGTCAAATGTAAATATGTTATGTCTTGGTTTTGGCCTGCTTTTGTTGATTTTGATTGGAGTTTCCTGTGCAGAATTGGATGTCATTTTAAAAATAAACAGATATTTGATGTTAGGTATGTTTGATATTTTGATATTACATGTTAATGGACAGGAGGACTCAATATTATCAAAATATCAGCTCTTCTTAATTTTATCTATAGATTCAGCACAATCCCAGTCAAAATCTCAGCAAGTAAAAAATTAATAATAAGTATCATAATAAGTGAATAAATAAAAGAGGTGGGAAGAAACTTTTAGAGATTATGGATATGTTTACAGAATAGATTGTGATGATTGTTTCATGAGTATGTACTTATCTTTAAACTCATCATGTTGTATATATTAATTATTAAATATGTATAGCTTTTTGTGTCAATCATATCTCAACAAAATAGTTTAAAAAAGGAAACTCTAAATAAATTGAAGAATATACCATGAAAAAAAAATCTCTGCAAGTTATTTTGTTGAATTCAAGAAATTGATTCTAAAGATTATATAGAAAGGCAAGAGACCCAGAAATAGCCAACACAATATTGAAAGGGAACAAAGTTGTAAAAGTGATGCCACCCAATTTCACAACTTACTATGAAACTACAGCAATCAAGACACAGTGTAGTGTTGGCAAAAGAACACACAAATAGATGAATGGAACAGGATAGAGGGCCCATAATTAGGCCCACATATATGTGTCAACTAATATTTGACAAAGGAGCAAAGACAAATGGTCAACAAATGGTGTTGAAACAACTCGATATGCACATTCAAAAAAGATTAATCTAGACATAGACATTATATACCTCACAAAAATTAACTCAAAATGGATCACAGACCTAAATATTAAATGCAAGAGTATAAAACTCCTAAAAAATAACATAAAAGAAAATCTAGATAATATTGTGTATGGTGATGACATTTTACATACAACACCAGAGGTTCAATTCATGAAAAAAAGTATCGATTAGTTGTATTTCATTAAAATTAAAAACTGCTACACAAAACACTGTCTTTTTATTCACAAAATAATAAAAAGACAAGCTATAGACTGGAAGAAAGTATTTGCAAATGACAGTATCTGATAAAGGACTCTTATCTAAAATATACAAAGAACTTTAAAACTCAACAATAGGAAAATGAACAACTGGTTTAAAAATGGACAAAATTTCTTAACAGACACCTCACTAAAGAAGATATACAGATGGCAAATAAGAATATGAAAAGATGTTCCACATGTTATCATGAAAATGCAAATTATAACAAGATTACACTATAAACCTATTAAAATGGTCAAAATCCAAAATAATGACAATATTAAATGATGGCAAGAATGTAGAGAAACAAATGCTCTCATTCATTGCTGGTGGAAATCCAAAACGGTACAGCTACTTTGTAAGACATTTTGGCAGTTTCTTTGGTAGTTTCTTAATATAAACACACTCTTACTACTTTATGGTCCAGCAATTACATGCCTTGCTATTTACCCAAATGACTTGAAAACATGTCCAAATAAGAATCTACGCATGAATATTTATAGCAGCTTTATTGATAATTGCCAAAACTTGGAAGAAACAAAGATGTCCTTCACTAGGTGAATAGATCCTTAAACTATAGTACATTTAAAAATGGAATATTGCTCAGTGCGAAAAAGAAATGAGCTATCAAGTCATGAAAAAACATGGGGGAAACTTAAATGTACATTACTAAATGAAAGAAGCCAATCAGGACAAAAAAGAGAAGCCAATCAGTATGACTCCAACTATAACACTCTGGAAAAAGCAAAACTATGGGGACAGTAAAAGGATCAGTAGGTACCAGGGGTTAGTGGAGACAGAGGGATGAATAGGGCAGAGCACAGATTTTTGTAATGGTGGATATATTCCATCACACATTTGTTAAAAGTCGTAGAATGTACAATACCAAGAGTGAATTTTAACATAACCATCAACCTTTGGTAATAATGATTTGTAAATGTAGGTTCATCAATTGTAACAAATACATCACTTGTGAAGAATTTTGATAGTGGGAGAGCTATCGGTATGTGAAGGCATGGGATCTATGAGACATCTCTGTATCTTCCATTGAATTTTTCTGTGAAATGACTCCCACTCTAAAAAATAAAATGTTTTTTTTAAAGTTATTCAATCAAAACCTCCGAAAATTACATATATATGTTATACACGATATATTATTTATAAATAATATAAATATTATAAATAACATAGTATGTGCTATGTATAATATAAACATGAGTAACAGCTATATTATATATAATACAAATGTATATATGTCATAAACTTGAATTCATTAAAGAAAGGAAGAGGAATAGAGAAGGAACATAAAATAAATATTTATTTTTATTACATTTAGTAATATCTGGAAAATAACTGTTTATAGCAATAATAGTAGCAAAGTACTAGGTGGCTATAGCATACGGATAGGTAAAATGAATGACAACATTGTCACAAGGAATGAGAGGAAGGAATTGGAAACACTCTGGAAGTTGTGTCTGCTACATGTGAAGAGATATCATGTTATTTGAAAGTGAATTTAGATTATATAAAAATATATATTTTAAAATCTAGGGCAACCACTCCTTTTTAAGAAGTATAATTGATACATCAAGAGAGAAGATGAAATGGAATCATGTAAAAATGCTTCATTGAAACCAGAGAAGGCAGAAAAAAGGGGAAAATGATAAATTCCATGAACAGAAAAGTTGCAAACATGGTAGATGTAAATTCAATTGTATCAATACCTACTTTAAATGTAAAATGGTCTATACATACCAATTAAGAAAGATTGTTAGAGTGGATACAAAAATAACACCCAAGTATATGTTGTCTATACTAATCACTTTAAATTAAAAAAAAATATGTTTATTTAGTTTTTGAGAGAGACAGAGCACGAGTGGTGGAGGGGTAGACAGAGGGGGAGACACAGAATCGGAAGCAGGCTCCAGGCTCTGAGCTGTCAGCACAGAAACCTACGCAGGGCTCAAACCCACAAACTGCCAGATCATGACCTGAGCCGAAGTCAGACGCTTAACCAACTGAGCCACCCGGGCACCCCTACACTAATCACTTTAAATATAAAGATTCATATAGCATAAAATGAAAGATACAGGTACAGGTATGTCATGCTAACATCAATCAAAAGAAAAAGTAGTTATATAACTTCTGACAAAGCAGACTTTAGAATGAGAAATATTATCAGGCATAAAAGGACATTCCATTAATGATAAAGGGGTCAGTTCTCCAAGAAAACATAACAAACCTAATAATGCATTCATCTAACAAAAGATCATGAAAATAAATGAGACAGAAATTGATGGAAGTTAAAGGAAAGAAGACAAAGCCAGTATTAAAGTTGGAAACTTCAATACCTCTCTCAGTTTTTGATAAAGTAGGCAAAAAATC
The DNA here is from genome assembly GCF_018350175.1 of Felis catus. Lineage (NCBI taxonomy): Eukaryota > Metazoa > Chordata > Mammalia > Carnivora > Felidae > Felis > Felis catus. Next base: position 109,071,075 of record NC_058371.1, read on the forward strand.
AGTAAGAATATAAATTATGACAACACTATGATTCAAATTGATCTAATTCACATTTCTAGAACACTCCATGCAATAGCAGAATACACATTCTTCTCAAACTCAAATGGTATATTCACCAAGATAGATTGCATTCTAGGTTATAAAATATACTAAAACAAATTTGAAATAATAGAAATTATAAATTGTATGCTATCTACCAGAACAAGATGAAATTAATCTGGGCATCAGTAAAAGAAATACAAAGGAAATCTCCAAATATTTGAAATTAAATAGCACCTTTTTAAATAATCCATGGATCAAAGTGGCAGGTTTAAGATAAATTTTTTAAAGTATTTTGAAATAAATGAAAATGAAAATACACCTTATCAAAATCTGTGCTATGCAGCAATAGCAGTGCTTGGAGGGAAATTTATAGCATTAAATGCACATTTCAGAAAAGAAAAAAAAATCTTAAATCAGTAACTAAAAGCTCCCACATTAGGAAATTGAAGAAAGAAAAGCAGAAACCAAAGAAATTGAAAAGAGGAAAATGATAGAGAAAATCAACAACAATAAAGCTGGCTCTATTAAAGCTGGCTCTGTAAAAGAGCCCTAAGTTCATGAAAGCCTAGCCAGTTTATCTAAGAAAAAAAGGAAATACTCAATTTACCAATATCAGAGATAAAAGAGGAGTCATTGCTACTTATCCCATGGACATTAAAAGAATAATAAAGGAATGCTGTAAGAAATTCTATGCCCACAAATTTGAAGACATAATTGAAATAGACCAATTCCTTAGAAGACCCCAAACTGCCAAAACTCACGCAAGAATATCTATCAAGGAGATTAAGTCAACAATTAATAATCTTCTAAAAATAAAACACCAGATGATTTAATTAATACATGGAATCTGACAAAGTTGGATTCATAGAGAAGAGAAGAGAACAGTGGTTGCCAAAGGATGAGGGGTTGGGGGAAATGGAAAAATGTTTGCTGAAAGAGTACAAAGTTTCAGTTATTCAGGATGGATAAATTCTGGAGATCTAATATTCAGCATGGTGGCTATAGGTAATAAAACTGCACTGTATACTTAAAAAATGTTGCTAAGAGCATAGATCTTAAGTGTTCTTACCACAAAAGAAAAATAGTCACTATGTGAAGTGATGGATATATTAATTAGTTTGATTGTGGTAATCATTTCACAATGTATACATATATCAAAAAACAGGTTATACATCTTAAATACACAGAATTTTTCTCTTTTAATTACACCTTAATTAAAAAATAAGATAAAATAAAGCATCAGACCCAGATTGGTCACTGGTGAATTCTACTAAACATTTAAAAAAGAAATAATAGAAATTGGCCATAATTTCTTCCAAAACATAGAACCAGAAGAAACATTTCCTAACTCATTGCAGGAGATCAACATTACTCTGTAACAAAATCCAGGTCAAGACACTGCCAAAAAAACAAACAAACAAAACCAAAAAAAAAACAGAAGCAAAACAAAAAAACAACAGACCGTTTCTCACAAGCATAAATAAAACTCTCCAACAATTTGAATCCACAATATAAAAAATATAACACCTTCAAGTGATGGGATTTATTCCAGGTATACTATCTTAAAAATCAACCAATTATAATCTACGTTTTATAAACTAGCTTTAGGGAAAAAAAGTCCGTATTATCATTAATTTATGCAGAAAAATCTATTTGGAAAATCCCTGCATTCATTCATGATAAAATCTCTCTCATGTAGGATTTTTACCCAAAATATACAGACTCTTAAAATTCAAGAATAAGAAACAAATAACTCAATTCAAAATTGGGCAAAAGATCTAAACATACACCTTATCAAAAAATATATATATGGATGGCACATAAGCGTGTGGGAAAATGCTAAACATCAAATGTCACTAGAGAAATGCACATTAAGATTATAATGAGATACATCAGATACCATTATACACTTATTAGAATGGCTTCAAAAAAAAAGATAATACCAACTTCTCGCTAGGATGCAGAGCAAGAGAAACTCATTCACTGCTCGTAGGGGAAAAAATGGTATTGCCACTTTGGAAGACAGTTTAGCAGTTTCTTACAAAACTAAACATACTCTTAACATAGGATTCAGAAATCATACTTCTAAGCATTTACCCAAATGATTTAAAAACGTATATCTACCAACAACCACCTGCACATGAATGTTTCTAACACCTTTATTCCTAATCACCAAAAACTGGAAGCAAACAAGATATCCTTCAATAGGTTAATGGATAAGCAAACAATGATATATCCATATAATGGAATCCTATTCCACAATAAAAAGAAGTGAGCTATCAAATAATAGAAAGACATGAATGAACTTCAAATGCATATTGCTAAATGAAAGATTTCGTCTGAAAATGCTACAGACTTTACAATTTCATTTATATGACTGACATTCTGGAAAAGACAAAACAATAGATATAGCAAACAAATCAGTTATGTCAGGAACTTGGGTTGGGGGTGGGGGTGTTAAATAGGTAAAGTACAGAGAATTTTTTCAGGGTGGTGAAACTATTCTATATAGCAATATTACGGTGACTACCTGATACTCTGTATTTTCAAAATTCATATACATTATGGCAGAATGAGTAAACTTTAACGTATATAGATTTTTAAAAAATTTACAGGTCAGAGGATTTACAGGTCATAGAACACTGTGACAGTAAAAAACACTGTGTTACAAATACACATCAACTAACCTCACTGAAGGAATGGGTGAAAAAGTTGTTTATTTTAGTAACTTGGAAAATGAATGGAATCTGTGAGAGTAAAAGCAAAAGGAGCTTCTCATAAGAAATGAGCTCTAGTTGATACAGTTATTTCTCATAGGATTATGAGTTAACAAATCTGCTACTACTATACATCTGTACTAGACTTGAACAATTAAGTAAATGAGTGAGAGATGCTGGGAGCCAAGTTTCTCACTGTTGAAATGAGAAGTTTTAGATGAGCAAGGGGAGAAGGCTTCAATGATCCATGTGGTAATTGATTATAGTCAGAGATATTAGTACAAATTCATGTTTTAGCTTACTGTGGATACAGATGAATATATCATTATAAACATTTGTAAATATATAAATGTTAGTATGCATGCATATATTTCTTTTCTGTTAGCTGAAAGTACCTAGAAACAATGGCATCCTAGTAGCAACAAACATACTAGCCCTCAGATTTTGGTTCCTAATACCATTCTCTAATAAAAAGAATCTGGTTTCCTGAATAAATGGTTTACTCCAGATTTGGGACAGGAAATACATAATATGAACTCCTGTAGTGTCAGAAACAATTTAAACACATACACATGATGATGTGGGTATATCAAAGGGACATAGCAGCCAACTGAAAGAACTTCCAATGACCAAAGCTGGAACAATTTTAGGAATACATAGGTAATATTATGTAATAATAAATAAATATCTGAGTCCATACTAACATAAATAATTGAATAAACAAACAAACAAATAAGACAAATCTCCGATGCAGTAGAATTGCAGACCATTGCAGATACTCCACCATCAAAAAGGTGGAGGATTACTCCTCACTCCTTAAATATGGGCTACTCATAATGACTACCTTTCAAAGAGAGAATATAGGAAGGCAGAAAAAAGTAAATTTACAGTTGAGAAACACTACTTCATGTCATCAAAGTCAACATCAACAGTGATAAATCATGTTTATAGTATGTACCTTTGATGTGATGTGGTAACAATGACACTTTACCTCTGTGGTCTTCTCAAAAACCCAGAACCTCAGCCTAATCAAAAGAGAAACATCAGACAAATCCCAATAGAAGACAATTCTACAAAATACTTCCCTACTCCTCAAAATTGTCAATGTCGTCAAAAACAAGGAAAGTCTAGGAAACTGTCACAGTCAAGAGGAGCCCAAGAAGATGTGATGACTAAATATAACATAGTATTCTAGATAGGATGCTAGAATATAAAAAGACCATTGGGTAAGAATTAAGGAAATCTAACTAAAATATAAATTTTAGTTAATAATTATGTATTCATTGGTTCCGTAAGTGTGACCAATATACCATACTAATATATTACTAACAAGGATAATGGTGATATTCTCTTTACAACTTTTTTTTTTTTTACTAATATATTCCAAATAAAAAAGTGTATTACAATTTTTAAATTTATAGGAAAAACAACTTAAATTTTAGATATATACATCTTTAAGAGAACTTATGCATCAACTACTTCAACTTCCTAATTTTACAACGCAGAAAACTGACCTCCAGATAATGTGATTAAATCAAGACAACACAAGTCTGGAACCCTTGTCTTTACTACTGAATTCTGCCAATTTGCTTGCAGCCATTGAGAAATGTAAGTTTCTTCAAATTCAAGAAGAATTTCTTGAAGAATTCAAGAAGAATTCAAGTGAAATTCATTAATATTAACAAATATGTAAGATGTTCATAACATGTTTTATAAGTAATTTTAACGTAACAAGCTAATTTGAATTCTTCCTAAAGTATGTTTTGTCAAGTGTGTTGGGTTCAAGGAAAGCCATAAGTGCTTTAAAAATCATGACCTTAGTTTACTCATAAGACAGAACCGTTTATTCAGAGTAATAGTAACATAAGTCATGCTGCCCTCTGAGTCAATCTTCTCCAGGAATAACTTTGCAAAACAAGTGTTAACTTTCAGAAGAGACTTCTACCTAAAGAAAAGACATGAGTGCTCAAAAAATATCTTGTGCTTTTTTTTTCTCCTGTTAAACAGATAAATAATTATCCTAGGAAAAACTGTGACCCAAAGGAGTTATGTGAATTCTTGTAGTAATTTATTAAGTCAATGGCATAATTCTTTATTAGTTCATCTAGTTTATATTTCTAAATCCTGTATGTCATAATCATGCTAAGATCACTGAAATAGGATTCGATGACATAAAATAAAATTGGGTATATTAGAACCCAAGAAATAAAATAGATTTTTATTGAGGGACTCACAGGAAAATAGGGAACATGGCTTCTTTTAATACTTTTATTTTTCAATGCCTATTTTGATTTCTTCCTTTAAATACTTGAAAATTTTTATTTCCAGAAACAAAAGTAATGAAATGACATGATACCTCTTATGTGCTACATAAATATTAAATATATTTTCCTAGGTTATCCAGTAGGTAAAGTATTCAACATCACTCAGTTATTTTTATCCATCTGTTCAGTGTATGGGAAAGTGATCTTCCTAATCATCCATCCTCTTTCCATGAAAAGAAACACTGTAGAGAAAACTTCTGCAGTTCTCATAAGGATAAATAATAAAAAGGACGTAGATTATTATTAAGCCTCATAAACAGTTCTTAAAAAATTTCTGTAATTTAAATCTAAATATAATAGAGTACTGTGAGGTAAACAACTGCAAAACAAAAACACCTTAAAAGAGAAACTTACTTTGTAAGGCTGTTTCAGCTTCTGTCTTTCTTACCACTGTTTTATGATATAGACTCTACAAGGCTTACAGCTGGTGAAAAAATCTTTTAAGAAAACTTAGGTGCATTATGTTCACTTCTTTGGTAATAAAACTATATTTCTAGGTGACTTGGATGAACAGTTTTAATACTTTTAAACAAAACAAAAAATAAGAATTAAACCTGAGTTCTAAACCTTCAATATTTTTCTGTTTTTATGAAATCTGAGAAATACTGACTTTTTCCCCCCCATAAGTGGTCTATTAACATTGTTCACTGATTTGTTTGCTTGTTTTCACTATCTCCTAGAAGCCTTGATTATTCTATCATTTTGTAGGTTATTTTACTAATACCAAACCAATTATATTATTTTCCCCTCCTCATTTTTATTCATGGCTTAATCTAGCCACAATTTCCTTTGTAGACTTCATTCTTTCTTCATACCAGGACCTTCTTTCCCTTCTTTAATTTTGCAAATTGTCCTTTAACATCATGGAATTCATATTACACATTCAGTTTAAGGATTTAAAACAACATACATTGTACTAAAAATTTCATTTTCCCTTTGCTCAAATTTTTTAACCTGCATAGGTCAATTCTAGTAAAGTGTGTGAAAATCTGGTTAATTATAATTTCATGAGTGCAAAAAATGGCTTCAATAAACTAAAACCATATTGGAAAAGAGACGCCCTAAAAATGACATGCATTGCTTCTTCTATATCATACTGATGGGTTGACTACTCTTGAAATTGCCAGAATTCTAGGTAATAAAATTAAATGAATACAGCACATGGTTAGGCTGACCAGAAAAGACTGATGGAGATACTAAGTTGTTTTCTCTTTTCTGCCAAAAGTTGAAGTAAATTAGCAACTGAAAATACATCATAGCCCTTTCCTTCTGCCTGAAGTTTCCAAAAACTAGAACATGGTTGACTAACTTGTTATTATTTAAAGCCAAAATCAACCATTCATATGTTCTCCAGTGATGTGTATGTGTACATTCCCATGCACACACACATAATATGATGCACATGGCTTAGGTAAAATAAAAGCTCAACAAAACCTTCTTTTTGTGATGCGATACCAAAAAAATATTAAAGAATTCAAATATAGAATTAATTACTTTTTATCACAAACATGTATTGACTATTTTGCAATTTATACATTATTACTTTTCTGTAGATACAAGGATTAAGGAAAAAATTTTCAATTTAAGAAACTTAAAACGCAGCTGAGTACAGGAGTTGACTTGTGCTTAAATTAAGTATGTTATGGGATAGAGTATAAGTGCCTAAGAGAAGTATGAGGAAAGGATTGTGGCAGCTTGGACAGAAGAGTTTCTGTGTGTGTGCCTGTGTGTGGTGTGTGTGTGTGTGTGTGTGTGTGTGTGTGTGGTGACAACCTGGGGAAAATTTTTAGTTGAATCCTGAAATTTCACTAAAATTAGAGCATGTGAAAATGGTAATATAAAGACATTTCTGGCATTTAATAGAGCGTGAAGGAATGGATGCAAAATATACATATATGAAAAATATTAAGGAATCAAAATTTTCCAAGAGGGTAGAAATTAAATGGAATGGTGAAAAGTAGGGTTGGGGAGGCAAATTTAGGTCAGATCATTTAGGAGTTTGAATTTTTAAGCAATGACACTAAGCGCTATTTTGTGGGTAATGGGAAATCGATAATGCTTTTAGAATAAAGGCATAACTTAATCGTAGTCAGCATCAGGACTACAACTTTGACAGCAGAGGGTAAGAATGATAGGGGAGACAAGACAAATGTGTTACGTTTTTGTTTTTGTTTTCAATTGGCAGTGAAAGAAAGATAATAAGAGGGCAGAGACTTGGTTAGAGAACCAGGGGAAGATTTTGCCATCTTTCATATGGGCTGAAAAATATAAAGTCGCTATTTCCCTCAAATGGTTGTAAGTTGAAAAGCACCATGATTACATGTAAGAAGGAAAGATTTAGGGGAAGATACCATGAAACAGAGACAGTAATGATTCTCTCATAAAGGAACCACACACGCATTCTCCAAGATGGAAGAAGAGGAAAGAGTAGAAGGAGGGTGTTCCAGTGTTGGTGGCAGTGCCTCTGAATTCTCCCACTGCAGTGGGGTGAGTCGCTGGGATGGAAGTGAGGGCTAAGAATGACCTAAAACCACCTTAATTCCCTCCAGAATTCGGAGGGCCAGCAGTCTTAGGAGAAATTTCTCATGTCACAGTGATGCGTTAATAATAAATTAGGAATGACAGTATAGTATCTTGGTCAGTGAGAGTGTGATATCCACACCCCGAATCTCCTGAGTCCTGAGGCCTAAGTGTCATTGGAAAGCAGCTTAAATTTCTCCAGCTGAATCATCTCTACCAGAGACTTTAGAAGTTTGCTGAGGAGATACCATAGTGGAAAATGGAGTGAACACTGGAAAACTATGACTGGGTCACAGATACCACAGCAGAATGAATGGGGTGAATGCTATGACCAGACTTCATGGTTTCCGCTGACTTCTGCCCCTCATTGAAGACCACTACCTCTCTGTGTATCTGGTATTCACATAGGAAAAGACATAATTTGTTCAAATGGAGTTTAAGTGTAAAGAGTATTGAAATGTGGAATTTGAGAAAGAAGAGGCTTATGTAAAAGTTTCCAAAACATGTAATCTGATATAATGTAATCTACAAAACAGTGAAATATATTTTGCAAACAGGTAACAGACCAGTGAAAATATGGACAGAGCTCCATTTGAGGGTGGCACCAGACAAAGGGGCAAGTGATACCTACTGAGGCAGTCACTACGGGTTATATTAAATTGTCAATGTGAGCCAGTTTCTGTGATGTTTTGTCAAAGTCCCACAGAGTACTGAGATGAGGCTTTTGATGGAAATGAGCATTTTGGCACATACATTATACAGAGGATATAGTTTACTGCTGTAAACAACAAAGGATAAATTCTGAGCAAACCTCACCAGGAGATATGAAGCTGGATGATATTCTGTGAAGCTGGTATCTGTAGTCTCCTCAGTTCTTCAAGGGAACTATGCTTAGATTGGAAATGATAGTATTCAACCTGTCCCAGATGAAGTCTGGGACATATATATTTATATATAAATACAGGTTTATTTATATATAAGCCCAATTTAGGTTTACCAGATATTTTATTCTCTGACACTATCATCTCGAAACAGTGTATTTACACGTAAGTAGCAAACACTGCTTTTAGCAAATCACATCACCTAGCTTCTTAGTTCTGGGTTCGGTTTCTTACACCACCACTGATGGCCTTTTCATACATTGTACATAAACTATATAACGTCACATATAAAGGACCTCACATTGCAACTACATGACAGTGACCAGATGGCGAGCAAGTGAAATCAGTTCAAAGCCTAGTTGGAGCCGAGCACAGTCTGGCTAAGGTAAGCCATAGGTCTGGCAATGTGCAAGTTTTGGTTCTTGTCTTCCTCATTTGTCCTCTGTCACTTACTGCAAACTCAGTGTGTCTTGTCCTTACAAATTGAAATACTTAAGAAATAATTTGAGTCATTCAAAACGAATATCCCCAAATAACTGAACTTTCCTTAGTTCCCATTTTCCTGCATAACCTCCTAACAACTTACTTCTTTTGAAGAACATGGAAATCCAATTATACTATTTTATCTCCATCATTATTGCTATCTACAATTTTCAGCAAACTCTTCCACTTCTGTAATGACTTTAAGTACTTAGTACAGTGGGTGTGAATTTATATACATAAAATTACATACGCAAAAAACATATTTTTTATTTTCCTAAAACTAAATTTAATTGTTATTTTTGAATCTTTTTTCCACCTGAAACCACAAAATGTACCCATGTCACCATAATAGAATAATAATACTCTAAGGTGGGACCAGCCACAGCATTGACCAGACTAAGAAGTAGATGTTCCCTCCCCACTGAGCTATAGAAAAGGAAAACATCAACCCAGGGAAAAGGAGAAGGAGGGGCAAGATGCCAATTTTTTAAATGAGTTGAAACCTAATTTAATCTGGAAATGACTAGTATTACCTAGTTTTTCCTCTTTAAAGAATTGCTTCTAACAGTTTTATAGCTAGACCTAAAAGATGTGATTCAGGAAATACTGTGAAGTCAATCCCTCTGCTTATCCCATGATAAGAATATACTTTACAATTTATTACAACTATCTTTGAACTTCATTTCCTAGATCTGTGTTATTTGGAGAAATACTGTCCAAAGGATCTTTAAAAAAAATTTTTTTTAATGTTTATTTATTTATTTTGTGCGCGCGCGAGAGAGAGCATGAGCAGGGGAGAGGGAAGAGAGAGAGAGACAGAGAGACCGAGAATCCCAAGCAGGCTCCTTACTGTCAGTGCAGAGCCGACAAGGGGCTCAATCTCATGAACCATGAGATCATGACCTGAGGGGAAATGAAGAGTCAGGTGCTTTACTCACTGAGCCACCCAGGCACCCCACAAAGATCTTATTTAACCATTCAGTGACATCAGTGACATTCAAAATCAAATCAGTAAGGTTATCTGTCTACCCTATTTATCTCTCACTATTTTAGACCCTTAGCTGATCATAAAACAATAAAAGGCTTTATCTTCATTCTACTTTCTGGTCTCTTATAAATTAAGTCCTACTCTCTCTCCACTGCTCTTCCCATAAACTTTCATTCATAATTCAGATTATATTATCCTTAGTATGCAACATACAGTCTAGGAAAGCAGGCACTTTTTTGTTTTACTCACTGTTCACAGTGTAGAAAAATACCTGTTACCTAGTATGTGCTCAATAATGAATGTGTGTCTTCCCCCTTGGATTGTAAGATCCATTTGGTATAAATGGATGGATATTGCACGCTATAATCTTCAGGATACAAAATTCATTTTGAAGACTTATACAGTGCTCATTCCAACTCCTTACTATCTGGGACCCAAACACAGACTAGATACTGCTGTACACATACTAGATGCTCCAGCCTATTGGCAATGCCCCCAACCCCTTTGATACATACCATGCTTCTCTTTTATTGAATTCTCTCTCCACTAATCTACTTAGAACCAATCAATCCTTTAAAGATCTTGCTCAAACTGAGCTCTAGGTCAATACAATTAAAGCCCTGTAATCAAACACAAAATCATCTAATGTTTAATTCACTTCACAAAGTATTTGAAGAATTCATTTTGATAAAAATTACATGTAATGAGTTAATTTCAACCTTTGAGAATTTTTGTATATGTATTTGTATTTTGTGTATTTTCGAATATTTCAAAATTTCTTAATTTATCAAAAGCATCTTAGCCTTGATTTTATACTAACAGTTATATTTTTCATCTTAATATGTTATACTGACAAATTGTGGGGTTCTTACTCATTTTGGATATTTTCAAACGTTTTCATAAAGTTTTAACCAAAATCCAAATTAATTTTGTATATTTTACAAGTATTAATAGGTTTTTACCTCATACCAGCCTCATCAAATTATCCCTTTTGTGTATCCCTAACTAATCTAAATGACTTTTGTGTAATAATCATTTTCATTCACATTTAATAAATAATATTAATATCATTTTGAATAATAATAACAGAAAAGTTACAGGAGATAATTCAGGATATTTCAGAAATAGTGCAAGTTACATTAAACATATATATTTTTAAATTTTTTTAATGTTTATTTATTTTTTGAGAGAGGGAGAGAGACAGAGTGTGAGTGGGGGAGGGCCAGAGAGAGAGGGAGACACAGAATCCGAAGCAGGCTCCAGGCTCTGAGCTGTCAGCGCAGAGCCTGATGTGTGGCTCGAACTCACAGACCTTGAGATCATGACCTGAGCTGAAGTCAGACGCTTAACCGATGGAGCCACCCAGGAGCCCCTAAACAGATATTTTTATTTGACTGTATTAAGATTGAAACATACATATAGAAATATAGTTATATACATTTACTACGGTATGTACTATAAATACTGTATAATATTTATATTTCAGGATATCTAGTATAATATATACTATATGTCATAGATAAAAGAAAATTTAGAAAATGAAAGCAAAATGAATAAGAATAAATACAGACACAGCAACAATGAAAATCACTCACAACTTCTGGTTACTTCTTTCCAGTTATTATTCTATACACAGGGTGTTTTTCTCAACATAATTTATTTATTTTTTTATTTATTTATTTTTTTTTGTTTATCTATTTTTGAAGGAGAGAGAGACAGAGTGTGAGTGGAGAAGGGCAGAGAGAGAGGGAGACACAGAATCCGAAGCAGGCTCCAGGCTCTGAGCTGTCAGCACAGAGACCTACACGGGGCTGGAACTCACAAGCCATGAGATCATGACCTGAGCCGAAGTGGGATGCTTAACCAACTGAGCCACCCAGGGACCCCTCAACATAATTTAAATCAGTCTATATACATTTACATAGTTGTGTATCATGATTTTTACTTAATACTTATGCTACTTGTTTTGCACCTTTTTTAATGGTTTCCTTAAACATAAATTTTAAAGGCAGTGTCATAATTGAATACCTTTAAAAACTCCTAATGAGTGAACCAATCAAGAGATGTTTACTAAATGAGGCTGAAATGTTGGCAAACTTTCCACTTTTACAAGGCTAGTTCCATTTTATTTTGTTTTATTTCATTTATTTTAGAGAGAGAAAGAGAGCTAGAGTGTGAGCAGGGGAGAGGGGCAGAGGGGTAGAGGGAGAGAGACAGAATCTTAAGCAGACTCTATTCTCAGCACAGAGCCCAACGCAGGTCTCAATCCCATGATCCTGCGATCACGACCTAAGCCAAAATCAAGAATTTGATGCTCAGCTGACTGAGCCATCCAGGTGCTCCAGATTCTTTATTTTAATTAGTTTTTCTTCTTACCTTTAGAGATATTTAGTTCTCTTTATCTAAAGTGAAATTCTAGGGGTGCCTGGGTGGCTCAGTCAGTTAAGTGACTTCGGCTCAGGTCATGATCTCACAGTTTGTGAGTTCAAGCCGCGCATCGGGCTCTGTGCTGACAGCTTAGAGCCTGGAGCCTACTTCAAATTCTGCGTCTCCCTCTCTCTCTGTTCCTCCCCTGCTTATGCTCTGTCTCTCTCTCTCTCCTTCAAAAATAAATAAAAACATTAAAAATATTTTTAAGTGAAATTCTACTTCACAGAATTTTAATTCTGAATTCATCCATAAAGTAATGTATCCTTAATCAGATTTTAAAAATCATTTTGGCAGAAATGAAGTTAAAAAAATTTACCGGGTGTACTGAAGGGTTGGTAAAATGAACATACCAGTCATGTGTATGGATCGTGGCAGTCAATAGAAAAATGACTGGAAAATGCACAGGTAAACAATGCAGTCTGGGGTCACGGGTTGCACGATTTGAGGAGTTCTCAACATCAGACACGCGAAGTTAAATTGATAATTAGATAATCAAATAACACTGCGATTATTGCACAGAATTCCAAAAGTACGTTGAAAATTCAGGACCAAGTAAACAACATGATGCGGTGTTTACAGAGAAAAATGGGTTAATTCAGGGTATTCTTGAGTTCCATGTTAACTCCAGTGAAAGAAAAGAAATGACACGCAATAAGCCAGAGAGATATAGAGCTCACTATATAGAACTGTTTAGATAAAGTCAAATTTGTGAGCCTTTAGTTTGAAAGGTTCTTTATGGGCTCCTAACTTGAATAAGGTTTAGTTTTGTCTAAGAAATCTTTCCGATCTTATTTAGAAATAGGGCAGTATTAGTTAGCACTCATAAAGCTACAAAGTCTCAGAGAACCAAAGATGATGCCAACTGTAACATTCTTTTACCAGTTCATACCTGAATCTAATATTCAGTTCCAATGTTTGCTTGTATGTGTTTTATTTGTTAGATACTTCCAGTGCTTTTTTTTCCCTGTGGTTTTCAAAGAGGCATTGCAAAGAGGTTAAGAGGGTAAACAATACACAATTGTGTAAATGAAAAATCTCTGCCAGACCAGTCCTTAGTAAAACTACAACCTTAAAAATTTGCCAGACTAGAAGTTCTTGTTTGTCAATATTTAAGCTAGAAAGTCCTTGCTGGTCAATAGTTAAGCTGTACTAATAGTTTTGAAAAACAAATCCTCACAACCAACTTTTAAAAAATTCTTTTTCAATGCTTATTTTTGAGAGAGAGAAAGAGACAGAGCGTGAGTGGGGGAGGGGCAGGGACAGGGGGAGACAGAATCAGGCTCCAGGCTCTGAGTTGTCAGCACAGAGCCCAACATGGGGCTATAACTCAGGAACTGTGAGATCATGACCTGAACCAAAGTTGGACGCTTAACCAACTGAGCCACCCAGTCTCCCCTTCAGAACCCACTTTTTATTCCAGGTGCCATATTCAAGAAAACATATTCAGTTAGGAGATAGAAAACTATCATATAATAAAGAGTTCCTTGGGAATTGGGGACCATCTCCTGCAAACCATGGTGCATAACAGATGTTATTTTTGTGTAAATCTGAGGAAAGACATAAAATTCCTCCTACTTAAGCATGAGGTATTCATTCATGAGCAGTGCTAATAAATAAGGAATATATATATTTTTGCTTTGGCTTTAGTTTTTGCAGGTGTTAGTGGAGACTGTTTACATAAGAAGATGGTCACTTCCTGAGTTTTCAACATTTGTGGGAGTGTGCAAAAGGACATAGAAACAAAAATAGTACAGCAGAACTAAAACAGTCCAGATCAGTGTTTCTCTCTTTATTAAAAAAAAATATATTGAACACACCCACTATTCTCACAAGTTAAACCATGGACAAAATAGTAAGAAATGAATAATTAGAAGGCAGATATAGTTATGATCAAAAGTAGATTGTGAATTGAATACAGCCTGAAACAGATCATAAGTTTTTTCTAGACAAAGGAGACAACCCAAGATAAGGTCCACATATGTATGGGTACACATGAATACATGAATATGACAAAAGATACACTACAGGGAAAGGAGAAAATATTCCATAAATTGTCCTGAGATAAATAGTTAACCAGAAGGAAAAATAACCTGAATCCCAGCTTCAAAACAAATATAAAAACTAGTTCTAGATAGATTAAAGGCTTAAATAAAAAACACACAACTTTTTTTTTTTTTTAATTTTTTTTTCAACGTTTTTTATTTATTTTTGGGACAGAGAGAGACAGAGCATGAATGGGGGAGGGGCAGAGAGAGAGGGAGACACAGAATTGGAAGCAGGCTCCAGGCTCTGAGCCATCAGCCCAGAGCCTGACGCGGGGCTCGAACTCACGGACCGCGAGATCGTGACCTGGCTGAAGTCGGACGCTTAACCGACTGCGCCACCCAGGCGCCCCAAAACACACAACTTTTAGAAGGAAATGTAAGAAAAAAATCCTTTTGTTGTTTACTCCACATAAAAAGGATTATTTCCCAAAGGAACACAAAACATACACTTGTTAAAATTTCAATAAGTGTGCTTATATTAAAATTAAAACTTCCATTCAATAACTAATAACTTTAATAACCTCAATAAATAAATTCCTACCCATTCCTCCCCCCCCAAAAGAAATACAAGTTATAAATTCCAGTCAGATATTTGTAATACATACAACTGACTAATGATTAATAACCCCGAATTTATAAAGAAAATTTTCAAATAAGTTTTCAAAAAAGACAAAAATCTAATAAAAATGAGTAAGAGACAAAAATGGATATTTCACAGAAGAAAAAAATCCCAATTATAAATATATGAAATTATATTCAACTTTGGTACAGGGAAAAGTAAATACTGAAATGATTTATGTGTAGTATACCAGAAAAAATATTACTTTGATAATCCTGAACTTTGGAGATTTTGTGGAGGAACAGGAACTCTGATATACTGAGGTGGGAATGTAAAATGACACAATAACTTTAGAAAACAATTTACATTATCTTGTAATAAATATTCACAGATACTGTAATTCATCAATTTAACTCCTTGGTATATACTCTTGAGAAATTCTTGCAAAGTATGTCAAAAGAGAAATAATAATAATAAAAAAGAGGTCTTAGTGTCATCGCTCATTATAGAAGAACACTGAAATCAACACCAGCATCCATGAACAGGAAAATGAATGATATATTGTGATATGTTCAGAGATCTGAATATTACACAACTAAAATGAACGAACTGTAACCACATGCAATAGAATGAATGGATCTCAGACACATAGTTTTGAATAGAGAAAGCACATCACAAAAATTACACATATAGTATGATATCATTTCTTTTAAGCTAAAACACAGGCAAACTAAGTGATGTGTTGTTAAGAAACACATACAAGTATGGAAGAAACAATTTTAACAAATAGATAAAAAGCAATAAATACAAATATCAAAATACTAGTTATCTTCCAGGTGGGGTGGGAGGGATGTGATGCTGGAGAAGCAACTTACACGTATGTAACAGGCAGTCTTTATTTATCAAAAAATATAGAATAAGAAAAAATGGACCAAACAAGTATTATAGCCTAATCAGAAATAGACTCCAGGTGCTTATACAATGGATCCTTGTTTGAAGTGATAAAGTTTCCTAGAATTTCTGAGGCATAATTTTCCTCAGACAGAGTATCACCTTTGGCCATCCATGATGTGGGTTTCCTACACAATAGTGAAGGAAGGCATAAAAGCTTACCATGGTTGGTGAACCTGAATACTTCCAGAACCAGAATCCTTTGCAAAGGTTAGTTAATTTAGCATAATCTGGGTTCATTTCCAATTTGAGGGATGACCTAACCTGTGTAATTTTACAGGATGATATCCTAATTTTCCTAACCATTTTCTTTCTGAATTTATGAGAGTACATTTGGTTATAAATTGGTATTTCTTATTCAGATGCACTGCATCCAAATATTTTACATATAGCTGGCTGTATTTATTATATCAATTGTTATATG
Organism: Felis catus; assembly: GCF_018350175.1. NCBI lineage: Eukaryota > Metazoa > Chordata > Mammalia > Carnivora > Felidae > Felis > Felis catus. The sequence continues at coordinate 109,087,439 of NC_058371.1, forward strand.
TTTCCAATTAATTGAAGCATAATACTTTTTTATTAGAAATCACAGGCCAACTATAATTAGGAGGCCAAATTAATCCAAACTTCCCAAATTAATTAAAAAAAAGTCTTTGTTTCTTTGTTTCCCATTCTTATCTGGGAATTAATATGCATAGTTGCATATTGTCACATTTTTAGCACACTTAAGGTGTCTCTATTTCCTGTTTTTATTTTATTTTACTTTTTCTGGGCATACTCAAATAGGATCCATAAGAATTTTATTCTTGGAATTCTCTTCTAGGTTTTATTACAGATCCTTGAATATATCTTCTTAGTTTTAATTTTTGCTTTCTTGGCCAGGCTGGGTTTGATTCGCAATCATCTTAGTCCTCAATGATTCTTTTTCTTGCATATTGCATGTACCTTCTCTACTAACAATTAATTAGTTCAGGTATCCCAGGGTACAGAAGGATGTGTTGCACGTAGCCAAGAATTACAGTGAGGAGAGAGGTTTAACATGTCCACAAATTCAGGCAAGAGAGAGGCACAGGTCCTAAGCTAATGGCATATTGCAAACAGTTTTCCCATATAACTGAACACTGAGCTCAGCCCCCCTCTAGAGGGCAAGAATTCACTGGAAGGCCTGAGGTAAATTCCCCAGTTGCAGGGAGAGCAAAGGAGAGATCAATAGGCTTGTGTCCTGCTTTGGGCTGTTGGCAGGAGGATGAATAAGCACGGCCAAAACTTCGGAGCATCCAGTTCTACAAAAAAGGTTCTGACTGGTTTGCTCAAGAAGGAGGTACACTAAAATAGGAAGTGGATGTTTTTTCAGAACTCCAATTCTTTGGATTCATCCCTATCCCTTAAAAGACATCAGTCACAAGCAAAATGACTTTTTAACCCGAGTTGTGATTAGAGACAACAAAGAACACTGGAAGTCAGAACAGCGGTAAATGAGCAGAGTCAGTGCATCTGGTGTGGTCACTGGCTGTGAGAAGCTGTGATGATGGGACTTCAGGAAACCTCAATACCTTTCATTTATCTGGTTGACTTTTGTTGCCTTTTTCCAACTCTTACAGTTAAAAAGTCAGCCCTAAGTACTATTTACACAAGATACTTACATAATATGTTTAACCCTTTGGCCTGATTCATTAGATTTCAGTTCAAATGGCCTTCCTTTGTGTTCTCACAGTACCCTAGAGCTCCCCCACTGCAGTGCTTATCTGTATCCACAGTGAAAACACCCATTTGACAGTGTCTTCCATCAGAATGTAAACTCCATGAACACAGCCATCATATCTCTGTTGCCATACGATACCACGGGATCTCCAGACTTGAATGAAGTTCCTGGAACAAGGTAGTTGCTTAGGAAATATTTTTGCATGAATGAGTAAGTGAAAGCATCCTAAATTATACTTAAACATAAGCATGGCAGCATCAATCATAATTCATTTCTAAATTATAGGTTATATAGTTTTCTGAAACTGTATCAAGCGCATGCAATATCCTATATTCAATTTATCCAAGTGCTCACAATTTGTACACTGCACCATCCTAGGGATGTCTCACATCACACCAAGAATTGATGTCTCAAATTCTTTTTTTTTTTATTTTTTTTAACCTTTATTTATTTTTGAGACAGAGAGAGACAGAGCATGAACGGGGGAGGGGCAGAGAGAGAGGGAGACACAGAATCGGAAGCAGGCTCCGGGCTCTGAGCCATCAGCCCAGAGCCCGACGCGGGGCTCGAACTCACGGACCGCGGGATCGTGACCTGAGCTGAAGTCGGCCGCTTAACCGACTGAGCCACCCAGGCACCCCTCACACATCAAATTCTAATAAGTAAGATGCCATTATATTTATGCATGATCAGCCTGGGTGACCACACATGGCAGCCCTGATAAATGCTGACCTACAGCACCACCTAAGATCATAATGGAATAACCAGAATGCATGGTGTAAGAGCACAAGAAACCCATTGGGAAGTCCTAATCTTACTAAAAAACATTCATCATATACATACTAAGGTTTTAAAAAATACTAATGTTTTAAAAAGAGTAATTTGTATTAGATGTGGTTTGGGTGTTTTTGTTTTGTTTTTTGTAATGATTTTAGAAAGAAATCTTCATATAAGATGTGACTCTGTCCTAGTTAAGATCCTCAAAAACATGAGTTTTAAAACTGTTTTCCCCCTATTCATTTAAATCATACCAACCATTGTAGAGAATACTTGATGATATTCATTCAGTTTTTATTCACAGCTCCAATCACAGATACGGCTCCAGTTTGTATTAGGCAACTGACAAAACCTAAAGCATTTTAGCCTGTGCAAAAGTTATAATGTCTTAACTCACATAAGAAGAAAGTTAAGAAAGGACCTGGTTTCAGGATGACTGGACCTGAGGATTGCATCATTATTGCCTAGAAGTGTTGATTTTTCTTTCTGGCCAGTTCTTATCCCTGCTTTTGTTTTCTTTCTTAACTTCCTCAATATGATGGCCAAAATGGCTTTCATAAACCTTCATATCCACCCTCTTTTTAAAAACATGTACATAAGATTCACACCTACATTGCAACCACTGCTAATCTTTGCAATTTTAATGCAAAATTTCATGTGCTTTTCATAATACAATAAAGAATCCCTTTAAAGTACTGAGTATTGTGGTGGGACAGAGTGTTAAAATAGATTTTTAATAGAATCTAAACTCTTAGAAATATCCTAACTACACAATCTTTTCCATGTTGGAGCAGAATGATTCTTTTTTTTCAAAGCAATACAATAAATAAAACCTGTTTCACCACATTCAAGTTATGTGATGGCAGAGAATAATTCGCTCACTTTCGTGCCTGAGGTCAATATGCATCTTTGTTTTTGTGCTTGGAGAAATTTATGTAGTGTTTGTTTAAAGTGGAATGTTTCTATGTGTTGCATTCTCCTGGAAACATGGATGCCTGAGGTAATTAGGATGGAAAGCAATAATATCAGCAACTATAAAAAGAACTCTTTTTTGCTTATGTATGGTCATATGAAATTCTACAGTGATAGCTTATTATTTCTACAACTTGGCTGTTTATGTAAAACAGAGGCTTATTGTTGAGTAATTAGTATCTGTGTTTTCCTGTTGCTGCTTCTCTTTGGAGAATTGTCTCCGTGATGAAATACAGAAAGCATAGTCCCAGATGGCACACTGCTGCATTTATATTGACGTGGAAGCACAGAAAACATGTCCAGAACCTGCCCTCCTCATAAGTGCCCAGACAACAGGCATAAATCAGACTACAACATACTTTTTTTCCACATAATATCTGCTTAGGTATGCACCAGGAATACCTCAATATGCCACACAATCTAGAGCTGTCTTGGGTTGTCCCAGTGAATGGATCAGAATGAAGATGGCATGATGGGCAAACAAGTGGTATCTCAAAATGAGGAAGGTAACGAGGGCAGGCAAACCAAGATGAAAGGAGGTCTAAGTGGAAAGTACGACAAAGCAGCCCAGGTGCTGCTTTTCCCCAAAACTGTCCATAGCTCTTGGAGATCAGAAACATGCCTAAAAGGTGGGTATTTGTGTGTATTTGCGTAACCTCTCTGATTTGATAAGCAGTGCATGTATCCAAACCTCTATTTCAAATTATGCTGCCCCCTCCCAGGAAGGCACCATTATTCCCCTCCTCTTGCATTCTCTTCTGCTAACATCCGGAATCCTATAATTCATCCGTGCAGAAGACTCTCTGTGGCAGATGGGGCCCTGAGTGCAGAGAACAATTTCCTGGCTTTGGAATGGTTGTCAGACCTCTTGCAACTTCCATGTCTCTATAATCCTTCAGAGGCTGCATTCTCCTGGGCATAGAGAAAATTTACACCTTCACTTAATATTGTGAGCCTTCTTTCTTAAATCAGAAAACTAAAAAGCATGATACTCTTCATGAGTGTATTGTGTGTTATGAATTATAAATATTAAATGTTGTTATATAGCAGATTGCATGATACATTAGTTTTCTATTGCTGTCAAAACAAATTGCCACAAATTTAGCATTGTAAAAAACCCACATTCATGACCTTACACTTCTGTAGGTCAGGAGTCTGAAGGGTCTCATCACAGTGTTAGCAGGTCACATTCCTATCTAGAATCTCTACAGAGAACTCATTTCCTTGTTCATTCAAGTTGTTGGCAGAACTCAATTCCTTATCATTTTGAACTGGCATTTCCATTTCGTTGGTAGCTGTTCAAAGGCCACTTGAATTCTTTGACTCATGGCCACCTTCTTCCACCTTCGAAGCCAGCAACTGTGAGCCAATTCCTCTCATGCTTCGAATCTCTCCTACTTCTTCTTCCCTTGTTACATCTCTCACTGAATTCTCTTTCTCCTCCAACTAAGAGTTCATGTGATTATACTAGAACCACCAAGGTAATCAAGGATAAAATCCCTTCTTTAAGGTCAACTAAGTAGCAACCTTAATTACATCTGCAAAATCCATTTGCTATGTAAGGTAACATATTCAGATTTGGGGGATTAGGGTGCAGAAGTCATTAGCAGAAACCTATTACACATTTACAAAATTCTCTTTAAAAATGTTTACTCACATAAAGATGGATTCTTATAAATTGGCACATACAATAATCTCAATCAGTACTAGGCACATTGTATTAAACTCTTCCCTTTGACTTGCTTTCCTGTAAAATATTGGTTATTATTTTTCTTTGTTGAAAGTATCTACTGTTAAAAAAGAGATAGCAGGCCCAAAATGGAGTCATTTGTACTAAACTCCATGTCAGCAACCCAAAACTTAATACCCAGTCTAACTGTAGTTTTAAAGTCCCTGGAATGTAACCTTTAACTAGTCAATATGGAATTACTTAACACTATAGGTAACCTGCTGATAAACTCCTTTCTTGGTTCCCTTTAGGCAGATTCAGTCTTTGCTAATAATTTCCTCTTTCCAACCTATTTTTTTTTTAAAGAAGTTGTCTGGACAGCTAACAGACACATGAAAAGATGCTCAACATCATTCATCATCAGGGAAATACAAATCAAAAGTACAATAAAAGATCACCTCACAACTGTCAGAATGACTAAAAAATCAACAACACACAAAACAACAGGTGTTGGCAAGGATGCGGACTATTGGTGGGAATACGAATTGGTGCAGCCACTGTGGAAAACAGTATGGTGGTTACTCAAAAAGTTAAAAATAGAGCTACCTTATGTCCCAGCAATTGCACTTCTAGGTATTTACCCAAAGGATACAAAAATACAATTCAAATGGATAAATTCACCCCGAAGTTTATAGCAGCATTATCAATAGTAGTCAAATCATGGAAAGAGCCCAAATGTCCATCAGCTGATGAATGGATAAAGAAGATGTGATATATATATATACAATGGAATATTACTCAGCCATTAAAAAGAATGAAATCTTGCCATTTGCAATGATGTGGATGAAGCTAGAGAGTATTATGCTAAGCAAAATAAGTCAGACAGAAAGACAAATACCATATGACTTCACTCATATATGGAATTTAACAAACAAAACAAATGAACAAAGGGAAAAGAGAGAGAGAGAGAGAGAGAGAGAGAGAGAGAGAGAGAGAGAGAGAGAGGCAAACCAAGAAACAGACTCTTAACTATAGAGAACAAACTGATGGTTACCAGAGGGGAGGAGAGTGGGGGAATGGATTAAATATGTGATAGGGATTAAGGAGTGCATTTGTTTTGATGAGCAGTAGGTGTTTTATGGAAGTGTTGAATCACTACATTATATGCCAGAGACTGATATACTGTATGCTAACTGGAGTTTAAATAAAAGCTAAAAAAATCCCAGAAGTTTCAATAATATCAAAATAACATCTATAGGAAATCACTGTTATGAAAAATATATAATACTAAAATACATGTTTGTCAATAATATCATGATAAATTATTAATGAGTAGAATATTCATAAGAGTAAAATTTGTTCATCAAAACATCAATATAAAATGCAATTAAGAAACATAAAACTGTTGTTGTGCCTCTAGTTACAAAGAACAAATTTTGGGTAAGAAAACTTGCAATTTATTGACTCTGCCACTAATTTAAGAAATGTGCTTCAACTGAAAAACAGGTGTTGGCTAGCTCTTATGAATTATTGCTTTGTCAGGGATTGTTAATGACAAGGAAACTCTCCAATTTGGGATAAAATCTTTATGGAAAAAGAAGGACACTAAGATGGATCATATTTCTTCTAGTCTAGAGAACCACAATATATGAAGAACCCAAACTTATGAATTTCCATAGCATTTTATCTGAACTTCTTTGATGAAGTTTTAACTTTTAACTAAGTACATTGCGTCATAATTATTATGAATATGTCTTGTCTTCTAAGCTAGAATCAGAGAACCATTGATTTGAATCACTCCAGTTCTTGTCAAGCACTTATTATACACAAGAAGAAAACAGAGTTCCTGCTCTCAGATCAGTGTGGTACTCTAATTCAATGGGTATAAAGGCTATGTTGGAAATATTCATAGATGTCACATAAAATCAGAGGCAGCTAACCATAAATGATATAAAGATATATGGGGAAGTTAACTCTAGCAAGTTTCAGCAAGGTAAAGGAGAATAAGAGGGCAAAGTAGGTGTCCTTATAATAGGAAACAATGTAAGCAAAGGTCGGGAGATAGGAAACATCCTTTTAGAGTGGTGTTGAGGAACTTACAATGTTAGGCAAGAGTAAAGGAAAATGAAGGTGAATAGGTAGACAGGAGTAGAATTATATGAAATCCTTATAAGTGACGCCATATTGCTCTATCCCTGCCAGCACTGGGCAGGCATATTTGCATTTTCCCCCCAAATGTAGCAGTTCCCTAAATTATCAGAGCTCCACTTCTCCCTAGAAAACACACAAAGCTGAGCACCTTTATGCTTCCTCTCCACTACAGGACATTTGATGTGGGATTGAAAGCCTGTTTTCAGTCTCACAGTCCCCTTCACTATTTCTCTCAGGGAGTCTAAGGATGCTTGTGAAAATGGAATCTGATGTTGTCTCCTTTCTTATACTAGAATTCCTTGGATGGGTATGCCCAATATATTTATCATTCTGTATATACTGCCCATTGTACTTCACACATATAGTATTCATTCAGTAAATATTAACAGAATATAAAAGGGTTAGTCAATCAATCAATCTGGCCTGGTGCATACTAAACCACTCAATAAATACATTTTGTAAAATAAATATGTTTTAAATGAGAGTGAATAAGTACATACAAAATTAACACCACTTAAAATGTAAATTATTTTGAGATTAAACTGCCTAAAAGGGATGAGGTCAGTATATGAACAAAAATTATTAAATTCTAAGTCGCATGTTTGAAATAGGTGGTCTAAAAATTAATTAAAGGAAGACAATAAAGTCCAAGAAAGTGTATGAGGAATTGGAAACATAAGTTGTGTTTCAGAGGATAGATAGTGATTTTTAATCACTCTATATATTATATAGATAAATGATGGGGTTGGGTTAAGGAAAATTAAAACATTTTTTTTGACAAAGGCCCAGGAACAAAAATATACAGAGAGAATATTTGAGGATCCCAAGTTATCTGCCTCATGCTCTCCATCTTTAATAGAAAAGTCACCAATCTTTGTAGATTTACTCCATTCCACTGTTCTCCATGGCCATGGATTCAAAGGCTTTGAAATTACATAGCCTTTTCCCTGCCACAAACCTGCTAACAGTGTCATCAATTACTTTCACCCAGGGCAACAACACAGTAACTGTTCTATGGTTCAGCTGAGATTGATAATATGCCTCACAGATCTGGAGATAAAGACTTTAGACCAATGATTTATAGATGTAGATTCATGTGAATTTTTTCCAGTATCCCACAATAATGCATTTATTATGCATTGGCTGCGAACTATAAAAAGATATATTGGACAATATATCAGACGGAGCAGAACAACAAGCCTTTTGCTAAACATGAAATCGTGATCCAATATCTACAAAAAAAAGTGATTCAGAGATTCTCTGCAGCATTCCATATTCAGAAAGCTAGATGAATGGAAGATTATATACAATATATTCAAACAGTGAAAGATTATTCATACGCATAGGTTTGTGGAGAATAATGGAACATCTTTAAGTATCATAATTAGATTAAAAGAATAGTCAAAACAAATCAAGAGACTAGACTGGAACAACAGGTATGAACTTGAAGATACGGTTCATTAAAAGGTCTATAAAATCAAATCCCTAATTCTACTGTCAGAAGGGAAAATGAGAGAAAGACATAGACTATTTTAGATCTATCTATCTATCTATCTATCTATCTATCATCTACAATTTCAACTTATTTTCTGATGTCACTTTAATTCTAAAAGATGCCAGCCTAATAATTCCTAGAGTAAAAATTTAAGCCATGATACTAAAAACTGCCTTATTGATTTTATTTATTTTATATTCACTCTAGGTCTTAGTAAAAAAAAAAATATCAGATTATTTGATTATACTTCAAACCAGTAGAGCTATGCTTTTCAACATTTTCCTAAGGAATAATATGCATATAGAAAAATGCATATTTCATAAACAACTCATAGCCATACAATGAACCTGGAGAGAAATCACAAAATGGTCCAAAGTATCCTTCAATGAATACATCTTAATTATCATCTATGATAATAAGGTTTACATAAGGCTCATAAAACTACTGCAAATGCATTGATCTTTCAGAACACTTTATCTCATAATTGTCTTCATAAATTTATTATTCTTGGGGTGCCTGGGTGGCTCAATTGGTTAAGAGGCCAACTCTTGACTTCGGCTCAGGTCATGATCTCATGGTTCCTGAGAAAGAGCCCCACATTGGGCTCTGCACTTACAGAATGGAGCCTGCTTGGGATTTTTTCTCTCCTAACTCTCTGCCTCTACTCCTGATCTCTTGCTCTCTCTCAAAAAAAAATAAATAAACATCAAAAAACTTACCATTCTTTGAAATGGCTGCAACAAAATAAGTGAAATCTCTCCTTGTTGTTAAATTAGAAAAATAGAACTATATCCCCAATTGTGTTAGTATGTTTTCTGCATAACAATGTTACTATGAACTTTGCTGCTAAAAACAATCCAGATCTATTATTTCACAGTATCTGTGGGTCAGGAATCTGGCATGATTTAACTGGGTCCCCTGCAAACCTGCAATCTAAGTGTCAGACATGACTGGGTTCTCATCTGGGGTTATCTAGGAAAGGATGTACTTTCAAGCTCATACAGGTATTGGCAGCTTTCAGTTTCCTGCAGGTTACCAGATTAAGGGCCTCATTTCTTTGTTGGCTGTCAGCCTAAGGCTGTCCTTAGCTCCTTGCTATGTGGTCCTGTTCACATGGCATCTTACAATATGGCAACTTGTTTCTTCAAAGCCAGAGAAGAAAGTCTCTTAGCAAGATGGTCATTTCAATCTCTTGAAACATAACAATGGACATTCTATCACCTTTGGCATATTCTGTTGATTAGAAGCAAGTTGTAGTGGTTTTTTTTAAAAATATTTTTAAATGTTTATTTACTTTAGAGAGGGGGAGAGAGAGAGAGAGAGAGAGAGAGAGAGAGAGAGAGAGAGAATATGAATGATTGTGTGGGGGAGAGGCAGAGATAGATGGAGACACAAAATCCGAAGCAGGCTCCAGGCTTTGAGCTGTCAGTACACAGCCTGACGCGGGGCTTGAACTTACAAACTTAGGACCTGAGCTGAAGTCGGACACTCAACCAACTGAGCCACCCAGGTGCCCCAAGTTGTAGTGTTTTTAATTCAGATAAATTAAAAATTTAAACAAAAGCGCCTACAATAAAATCTCCCAAATATGCTTACTGACATACTTGGGATAGACTAAATCACACTGTGCTAACTAACTGTTGCCAAAATATCAGTGGCTTAAAACAAGTGTTTATTTTTCACCTATACCAAATGTTTACTACAGGTCAATCAGGAATCTAATCAGAGTTAAAATCTGTTTGACAGCCATATTTTACAATATAAAATGTATCTGCCCAATTTTCAGAAACACAGATATGAAAATTAATCTTTCAAATAAGGTAAATTATTTGTGAATAACTTTATTGAATAATAAATCTCACACAAATATTAAACTTCACTTTACATTTACCAAGTGAGTCAACTTACAAATGATTTTGAGGAATTTGCCTATTGAATAGAATTACTCAAATGCATCAAAAACAATAGTCTTTTGATAACCCAAATTAAGTCATGAAAATTTCCTGAATTTTCCTGAAGATCATTAACAAAGATAGACATGGAAAAAATTCATTAATTTTTAGAAGAAAAATAGACATGATAAAGAGATGAGGAATTATTAAGATGATTTTTATTCCTTCCTGCCTGTACACAATAGGGTGTATGAGATAGCCATACCAGCTTTCTTTCAACATGAAAAGTATGACTGCACAACTTCAAACTATAATCCAGTAAGAATGGGCTTCTAGGAATAAATTTTGCTTTCCTTACATAAAAAGATGAGTGCTTTTGTCCAACATGAAAGAATTATGCTGTCAAGCAGTCATTTGTTTGAATAACTATGTCTTCATTTTGTTAAGTGACTGCTCTTCTTTGGGCATATTCCCAGTAAAATTTCCTAGCGTTGGACAAAACTATATAATAAGTAATTATAAAATTTGACCAAAAGCCTGCCTTATATAAATCTGTTCAGGCAATGACAGAAACTTAACAAAAAACAGAACTTAATGCAGTATACCTGGCCAGATTGATTGTATTGAAACATTTAAACTATGAATGATGCCAAAAATTTTAAGAGTGTCAACAGAATCAAAAGCATGGAGTTGTGACTTATAGGAATTTCCTATATAAAACAATGTTTTTGCAATAATTTAGGTTCTGGGGGTGCCTGGTGGCTCAGTTAGGCATCTGACTTCAGCTCAGGTCATGATCTCATGGTACGTGGGTTTGAGCCCTGCGTCTGGCTCTGTGCTGACAGCTCAGAGCCTGGAGCCTGCTTCAGATTCTGTGTCTTCCTCTCTCTGCTCCTCACTCACTCACACACTGTCTCTCTCTCTCTTTCTCTCTCTCTCTCTCTGTCTTTCTCCCTTTAAAAAATAAATAAACATTAAAAAAATAAAAACTAAGGGGTGCCTGGGTGGCTCAGTCAGTTAAGCATCTGACTTCAGCTCAGGTCATGATCTTACTGCTTGTGAGTTCAAGCCCCGCATCAGGCTCTGTGCTGACAGCTCAGAGCCTGGAGCCTGCTTCAGATTCTGTGTCTTCCTCTCTCTGCTCCTCACTCACTCACACACTGTCTCTCTCTCTCTCTTTCTCTCTCTCTCTCTCTCTCTCTGTCTTTCTCCCTTTCAAAAATAAATAAACATTAAACAAATAAAAACTAAGGGGTGCCTGGGTGGCTCAGTCAGTTAAGCATCTGACTTCAGCTCAGGTCATGATCTTACTGCTTGTGAGTTCAAGCCCCGCATCAGGCTCTGTGCTGACAGCTCAGAGCCTGGAGCCTGCTTCAGATTCTGTGTCTCCCTCTCTCTCTGCCCCTCCCTCGCTCATGTTCTGTCTGTCTGTCTCTCTCTCAAGAATAAATAAAACATTAAAAGAATTTTTAAAATAAAAATAAAAAGTAAAAGAAAATAACTTAGGCTCTGAATTTCTCTTTTAAGAACCTACTTTAGGGGGAGACCTGGGAAGATGGTGGCAGAGGAGGACGCTGGGCTCACCTCATCCTGCTGATCCCTTAGATTCCACCCACATCTGCCTAAATAACACAGAAAACTGCCAGAAGTCTAGCAGAATGGACTCTCTGGAGCCAAGTGTAGACAAGAGGCCCATGGAAGAGGGTAGGAAGGGTGGAGAGGCAGTGCGTGCTACACAGACTGGTGGGAAGGAGCCAGGGCGGTGGAGGGGCAGCTCACCCGGCAAGACAGAGCCCCCGAAGTCTGGCTTGCAAAAGTGGAGGGGCCGGACACTATGAGTTCTGACAACCAGAGGGACTTAACCTCTGGAATGTTAAAAGTTAACAGCTCTGCTCTTGGAGAGCAGGGAGGGCGAGAGGACGCCAGGAGGAGAGTTGTTGAGCTCTGGAACGCAGAGCTCAGCTAGGCCAGGAACAAAGGCGCTGGCAAGTGCCATTTCCCTCTCACACCCCCCAGCCAAAATTCCAAAGGGAACCAGTTCCCATCACCGAACTTCCTTGCACCATGCAAAGGCCCAATGCTGTGTTTCTGTGGGTTCCACCCCTTAGACGGGCCTGTCCCCCTCCCGGGGCTGCAGGGGACCACCGACGGCAAAATGAGCTAAGCCTGCCCCTCCTGCCCCGTGCAGATCCACCCCGGGCTAATAACCCTTGCCCAGATCCCATCAAAACAGCACCACAAGCCTGGCAGTGTGCAAGTAGCCTAGACAGTGGCCACGCCACTCCACAGTGAGTCCTGCCCCTGGGAGAGGGGAAGACAAGGTACACACCAGTCTGACTATGGCCCCAGCGGTGGGCTGGGGACAGACATCAGGTCTGCCTGTGGCCCTGCCCACCAACACAAGTTACTCCAGACAGCACAGAGGAAGTGCCCTGAAGTTTGGAGCTACCACAGGGACTACCCAAAATGACTAAAAGGAAGAATTCTCCTCAAAAGACACTCCAGAAAGTAGTGAGAGCTAATGAATTGATCAAAAACAATTTAAGCAATATAACAGAACAAGAAATTAGAATAGTCATAAAATTAATCACTGGGCTTGGAAAAAGCATAGAGGATGGCAGAGAATCTATTGCTACAGAGATCAAGGGACTAAGAAATAGTCATGAGGAGCTAAAAAATGCTATAAATGAGGTGTACAATAAAATGGAGGCTGCCATAGCATGATTGAAGAGACAGAGGAGAGAATAGGTGAATTAGAAGATAAAATTATGGAAAAAGAGGAAGCTGAGAAACAGAGAGATAAAACAATCCAGGAGTATGAGGGGAGAATTAGAGAACTAAGTGATGCAATCAAACAGAACAATATCTATATCATAGGAATGCCAGAAGAAGAAGAAGAGAGAGAAAGGGGCCAAAGGTGTACTTGAACAAATCATAGCTGAAACTTTCCTGATCTGGGGAAGGAAAAAGGCATTGAAATCCAAGAGGCACAGAGAACTCCCTTCAGATGTAACTTGATCTTCTGCATGACATACCATAGTGACACTGGGAAAATACAAGGATAAACAGAAAATTCTCAAAGCAGCTAGGGATAAACAGGCTCTAACTTACAAAGGTAGATACATAAGAATGGTAGCAGACCTATCTACTGAAACTTGGCAGGCCAGAAAGGAATGGCAGGAAATCTTCAATGTGATGAACAGAAAAAATATGCAGCCAAGAATCCTTCATCCAGTAAGTCTGTCATTCAGAATAGAAGGAGAGATAAAGGTTTTCCCAAACAAAAACTGAAGGAATTCATCACCACTAAACCAGCCCTACAAGAGATCCTAAGGGGGATTCTATGAGTGAAATGTTGCAAGGACCACAAAGACATCAGTACAAGCATGAAACCTACAGACATCACAATGACTCTAAACCCTATCTTTAAATAACAACAATAAATGTAAATGGACTAAATGCTCAAACCAAAAGACATAGGGTATCAGAATGGGTTAAAAAAAAACAGGACCCATCTATTTGCTATCTACAAGAGACTCATTTTAGACCTGAGGACACCTTCAGATTGAAAGTGAAGGGATGGAGAACCATCTATCTTGCTATTGGAGAAAGCTGGACTAGTCATACTTATATCAGACAAACTAGACTTCTAATTAAAGGCTGTAACAAGAGATGAAGAAGGACATTATGTAATAATTACAGGTCTATCCATCAGGAAGAGCTAACAATTATAAATGTCTATGTGCCGAATACGGGAGCCCCCAAATATATAAAACAATTAGTTACAAACATAAGCAACCTTATTGATAAGAATGTGGTAATTGCAGGGAACTTTACTACCCCACTGACAGCAATGGATACATCATCTAGACACAGGATCAGTAAAGAAACAAGGACCCTGAATGATACACTGGATCAGATGGAATTGACAGATATATTTAGAACTCTGCATCCCAAAGCAACAGAATATACTTTCTTTCTTGAGTGCACATGGAACATTCCCCAAGATAGATCACATACTGGGTCACAAAACAGCCCTTCATAAGTATACAAGTATTGAGATCATACCATGCATGTTTTCAGACCACAATGCTATGAAACTTGAAATCAACCACAGGAAAAAGTCTGGAAAGCCTCTAAAAGCATGGAGGTTAAGAACACCCTAATAAAGAATGAATGAGTCAACCATGCAATTAGAAAAGAAATTAAAAAATATATGGAAACAAATGAAAATGAAAACACAACAATCCAAACGCTTTGGGATGCAGCTAAGGCAGTCCTGAGAGGAAAATACATTGCAATCCAGGCCTATCTCAAGAAACAAAAAAAAATCTCAAATACAAAATCTAACAGCACACTTAAAGGAACTAGAAGAAGAACAGCAAAGACACCCCAAACCCAGCATAAGAGAAATAATAAAGATCAGAGAAGAAATAAACAATATAGAATCTAAAAAAAACTGTAGAGCAGATAGATCAATGAAACCAAGAGTTGTTTTTTTGAAAAAATGAACAAAATTGATAAACCTCTAGCCAGGCTTCTCAAAAAGAAAAGGGAGATGACCCAAATAGATAAAATCATGAATGAAAATGGAATTATTATAACCAATCCCTCAGAAATATAAGCAATTATCAGGGAATACTATGAAAAATTATACGCCAACAAACTGGACAACCTGGAAGAAATGGACAAATTCCTAAGCACCCACACACTTCTAAAACTCAAACAGGAAGAAATAGAAAACTTGAACAGACCCATAAACAGAGAAGAAATTGAATAAGCTATCAAAAATCTCCCAACAAATAAGAGTCCAGGACCAGATGGCTTCCCTGGGGAATTCTACCAGGCATTTAAAGCAGAGATAATACCTATCCTTGTCAAGCTGTTCCAAAAAATAGAAAGGGAAGGAAAACCTCCATACTCATTCTATGAAGCCAGCATTACTTTGATTCCCAAACCAGACAGAGACCCAGCAAAAAAAGAGAACTACAGGCCAATATCCCTGATGAATATGGATGCAAAAATTCTCAACAAGACACTAGCAAAACGAATTCAACAGCATATAAAAAAAAGTATTCGCCATGACCAAGTGGGATTCATTCCTGGGCTTCAGGGCTGGTTCACCATTCCGAAATCAATCAATGTGATATATCACATTAATAAAAGAAAAGAACCATATGATCCTGTCAATCGATGCAGAAAAAGCATTTGACAAAATTCAGCATCCTTTCTTAATAAAAACCCTCAAGAAAATTGGGATAGAAGGAACATACTTAAACACCATAAAAGCCATTTACGAAAAGCCCACAGCTAATATCATCCTCAATGGGGAAAAACTGAGAGCTTTCTCCCTGAGATCAGGAACACGACAGGGATGCCCACTCTCACCGCTGTTGTTTAACATAGTGTTGGAAGCGCTAGCATCAGCAATCAGACATCAAAAGGAAATCAAAGGCATCAAAATTGGCAAAGATGAAGTAAGCTTTCACTTTTTGCAAATGACATGATACTATACATGGAAAACCAACAGACTCCACCAAAATTCTGCTAGAAATGATACATGAATTCAGCAAAGTCGCAGGACACAAAATCAATGTACAGAAACCAGTGGCATTCTTATACACTAATAATGAAGCAACAGAAAGACAAATAAAGAAACTGATCACATTCACAATTGCACCAAGAAGCATAAAATACCTAGGAATAAACCTAACCAAAGATGTAAAAGATCTGTATGCTGAAAACTATAGAAAGCTTATGAAGGAAACTGAAGAAGATACAAAGAAATGGAAAAACCGTCCTTGCTCATGGATTGGAAGAATAAATATTGTTAAAATGTAAATACTACCCAAAGCAATCTACACATTCAATGCAATCCCAATCAAAATTGCACCAGCATTCTTCTCAAAGCTAAAACAAGCAATCCTAAAATTTGTATGGAACCACAAAAGACCCCGAAGACCCAAAGTAATATTGAAGAAGAAGACCAAAGTGGGAGGTATCACAATCCCAGACTTTAGCCTCTACTACAAAGCTGTAATCATCAAGACAGCATGGTATTAGCACTAAAACAGACACATAGACCAATGGAATAGAATAGAGACTCCAGAATTGGACCCACAAAAGTATGGTCAACTAATCTTGGACAAAGCAGGAAAGAATATCCAATGGAAAAAAAAAGACAGTTTGTTTAACAAATGGTGCGGGAGAACTGGACAGCAACATGCAGAAGAATGAAAGTAGACCACTTTCTTACACCATTCACAAAGATAAAGTCAAAATGGATGAAGGACCTGAATGTGAGACAGGACACCATCAAAGAGGAGAAAGCAGGGAAAAGCAGGAAAAAGCAGGAAAAGCAGAAAAAAACCTCTCTGACCTCTGCTGCAGCAATTTCTTACTTGACACATCTCCAAAGACAAAGGAATTAGAAGCAAAAATGAACTACTGGGACCTCATGAAGATAAAAAGCTTCTGCACTGCAAAGGAAACAATCAATAAAACTAAAAGGCAACTGATGGAATGGGAAAAGATATTTGCAAATGACGTATCAAAGGGCTAGTATCAAAATCTATAAAGAGCTCACCAAACTCCACACCCGAAAAACAAATAACCCAGTGAAGAAATGGGCAGAAAACATGAATAGACACTTCTCTAAAGAAGACATCCGGATGGCCAACAAGCACATGAAAAGATGCTCAACTTCACTTCTCATCAGAGAAATACATATCAAAACCACACTGAGATATCACCTCACACCAGTCAGAGTGGCCAAAGTGAACAAATCAGGAGACTATAGATGCTGGAGAGGATGTGGAGAAACGGGAACCCTCTTGCACTGTTGGTGGGAATGCAAACTGGTGCAGCCACTCTGGAAAACAGTGTGGAGGTTCCTCAAAAAATTAAAAATAGATCTACCCTATGACCCAGCAATAGCACTGCTAGGAATTTACCCAAGGGATACAGGAGTACTGATGCATAGGGGCACTTGTACCCCAATGTTTATAGCAGCACTTTCAACAATAGCCAAAATATGGAAAGAGCCTAAATGTCCATCAACTGATGAATGGATAAAAAAATTGTGGTTTATATACACAATGGAGTACTACATGGCAATGAGAAAGAACGAAATATGGCCCTTTGTAGCAACGTGGATGGAACTGAAGAGTGTGATGCTAAGTGAAATAAGCCATACAGAGAAAGACAGGTACCATATGTTTTCACTCTTATGTGGACCCTGAGAAACTTAACAAAAGACCATGGGGGAGGGGAAGGAAAAGATAACAAATTTAGAGAGGGAGCCAAACCATAAGAGACTCTTAAAAACTGAGAATAAACTGAGGGTTGATGGGGGGTAGGAGGAGGGGAAAGTGGGTGATGGGCATTGAGGAAGGCACCTGTTGGGATGAGTACTGGGCATTGTATGGAAACCGATCTGACAATAAATTTCATATTAAAAAAAATAAAAATAAACAAAATGTCAAAAAAGCAAAAAAAAAAAAAAAAAAAAAGAACCCACTTTAAAATAGTACATAGTCTGATGTGTTAGTGTTTCTGCTTTGTTAGTCATGGCATCATTTTTTCATCTTGACCAAAGTAATTGAAGTTTACAACCTAATCCTCACCACAACACCATGTGATGACTAAGGTTGAAGACAAGGTAGCTTTAACAAAATGTGTAAGCTAGAGATAAAACAAACCAACAAAATGGGTAAAGCCATGGGACTGAATACTAAAGGGAGTCACTGAAGGTAAAATTAGAAGTCATTTCAAGGAGACTAATCTGGTAAAGAGGATAATGAGAAGTGTCCATAATGGTGGCATAAGTAAATGAGAAACTTGTAGACATAAACGAAGCTTCCATGACAGCGTCAAGTGGTGGTTTTCAAAGTGTGGTCCTCAGAACAAAGGCATCAGACTCACCTAGGAACATGTTAGGAATGCAAATTCTCAGGCCCTACCTCCATCCTACTGAAACATAAACTCTGGAGTCAGACCCAACCACCTGTGTTTCTGTGGATTCTGATGTACAATTCGAGACCCACTGGATAGAGTCTTGGAAACACACACAAAAAAAACAAGCAGGGAGCAGTTCACATGTTGAATGCTACAGAGAACTTGAGTACAAGGACATGAGAGTGTTGCAAAGGTGGAACTAGGAGAGAAGGGAAAAAAAAGTCTGGATATGAATATTTTGTAGGCATTTATTCCTATCTGCTAACTTGATAATCTAAAGGCCTAGATAATCCTCCTAAGGATTAATGGGCTGATGTTACAAGTATTGTTAATGGCTCTTTCTTGACTATCGCTTGGCTGTGTAAGTCACCAAGTTTTCTGTCTATGGAGAGATAGAGAAGCAGCATTGGGTCTCGGTATAGTCAAAATAAGTTGATTCAACACCAGCTGCCACACCACTGGGAACTGTGTCTAGGGCTCAGTGTGTTCACAGTGGCCCCCTTCCAGTCATATGCATTATTATGCGAGGACCCCCAATATACTGACCAAGGTAGGTTGTCCGTCCACATCCATGTGCTTGAAAGTAGGGACTGTTTCTTGACTTACCAGTAATCCCAGTAAGAGAAGGGAGTCATATTTTCTATTAGACAATGATCACCTACACATGGGGCATGGGGCATTTCTTCAGGTCAAAATGCCAGAACAAAAGCATTCTTTCTTTCCCTCTCAGTATTCCCTTCCTTCTTTTTTCTCCTACTTACATGGAGATGGTGACAACAAGGGAAATGACAAACTATAATACTAAGAAAATATGAAATTTCTTATTGATCCTCATTTTTTAGAATATCCTGGAGTTATACTCAGAGTTTATATGGTTACTGAGTTAGAAATACTTAGCAAAGATAGAGAGTATAAAAGTATAAAATAATGTACTATAATCCTACCTCTTATTATCCCTGGAAAAGAGGGCAAAAATGTTGGGGATGTATGCTTGCTCTTTAGAGAAAAAAAATCCATTTTCTTTTCCCAATAAACCGAAACCCTCCATAAGACAATGTTAAGGCAAATGAATTTTTAAGAATTGTTTTGCAGTGCTTCATTTATTCTGTGGCCTGTATTTATAGTGATTTATTAGATGTGATAAGTGAAAATAAGCCATAACACTGTTTGCCTGACAGAACCATCTTACCAACAATTATAAATCATGTGTAACCACCTGGAACATAACACAATGTATTCTGACAGAAATACAACTGTACAGGACATTACCCCTCCGATTATATAATATTTATAGAAAACCAACAGCACCTGGAGCACGAAATAAAGTCCCATATTATTTTATATCTCAACATTCTAAAGGCAGAAACACAAATTGGAATGCTCAGCTCTTTGATACTGACATCAGGCTTTCTGTGAAAGTTCAATGACCTGAGGAATTAACAATGAAGATTAATGGTCTATTATAGTTCAAAATAGACTTTTTGCTCAAATAAAGAGTTAAATTTTTCCAGTGTCTGCCACAGAAAGTTAAGAAGAGCATTTCTCTCAGATGACTTTGCTAATCATAGAACTATTCTAACCAACCTACCATAAATTCATGCTGACTATTTTCAATTGGGTTCTCAAAGCTACTTGACAATCATATTATTCATTTCTAGATGATAAATTAGTCCATTCCCTACAACTCAAATTTTAAATCTTCTCTCATCTTCTCAAATCCTCTTGCCTAACTTTCCCATATACTCTAGATTGTCAGGTATCCTTGGCTTATTGTTTATTGAAGACATTTTTTTTAAAGTGTACTCTTCAATCCCCTTCCTCTATTTTGCCCATCCCCCATCCACCTCCCCTCTGGTAACTATCAGTTTTCTATAGCTAAGAGTCTGTTTCTTGGTTTCTGTCTCTCTCTTGATCTCACTTTTTTCCTTTGCTCACTTGTTTATTGAAGACTTTAATATTAAGACTATTAAGCTGAAGCTCTCACTTCACTTAATATTTTTATCTATTTATTAGATATTCTTTGCTTGTATCTCTATGGCTTTTTTCCACTGATATTGTAATTATATGCTTATTGTGCTACAATGATCATATATATGATTATATTTTCTTTCATATTATAGACTTCTCATGTACCAAAGCCATACCTAATACAAATGAAAATCTCCCACAGAGCGAAGCTTTTTACACTAACAGTTCTCAATTAATATTTGTTAAATAAATATATTTTGGGAAGAAATAATGATACTCTAGCTTCCATGTCCTGTATCTTTATTTGAAAATAAAAACAACGTAAAGTTATTCTACAGATTGTGCAATTTATTTTCAAATTCAAAAGCCAATAAAAGAAAAAACAAACAAAATTACCTTGTGTCTGAAGGATCTGAGAAGGAAATTTTAATATACACGGATAAAGATGAATGATTCCAGTATCTATTTGCATGTATTTTAATTACCTTATGGTAGGTGTAGCCAAAATCTTTAAGTCTGTCTGCCAAAGTATGCTTTTAGAACACTGGTGTCATTCATGATGTTAAAATATATTCTATACAAAGAGTTTTGTGATCAAGGGTGCCTGGTGGCTCAGTCGGTTGAGCGTCTGACTTCAGCTCAGGTCATGATTTCGCGACTTGTGGGTTTGAGCCTCGCATCGGGCTCTGTTCTGACAGCTTGGAGCCTGGAGCCTGCTTCTGATTCTGTCTCCCTCTCTCTCTGCTCCTCCCCTGTTCATGCTCTGTTTCTCCCTCTTTCTCAAAAATAAATAAACATTAAAAAAATTTTTTAAAAAGAAGTTATGTTAAATGGTATGATCTACTCCAGAAGATTCATATTGCATAGTAAGCTATTAGAGGATCTAAGGAGCCCTGTAATTTAAAAAAAATCTCTTTTAACCCAGCATTTCTAGAGATCAAGAATTCTATTCTGTAAACATCTACTAATGTCTCACAGAACATTAGTATTTAGTGAATCATAATTTGGGAAATTCCACCTTAAAGGAACTTGGAGAGAGTAGTGTGGCTTTATTTGGCTATGTAATCTTCTGAAAGTCCTCTGGGATTTGTTTTATGTCATTAATTAGTTAATGTATTCAAAGACTTTATTAGGTACCATCTATGCATCAGCCACTCTAATAGATACTATGATTACATTGAAACAAAATCCCCTCACTCAGGATTTTTAACTTAATTGGGATACAATAATTCTTTCTAAATATCTGAGGAAAGAGTAGAATTTACTAGGCAAAGAAAGTTATGGGAGGCAGAAAATTCCTCACAAAGAAAATAACACGTCTAAAGGTCACTTGGTGGGAGGGACCATGGATATTCAACTCACTGTGACTAGAGGCAGACATCAGGAAAAAAGGGCCTGGTAGCGATAGGGCTGGAGCAGAATGTAGGGACAAAGCCATACATAGCATTATAGGCAAAGTTTGAAAAATCATTTTTTATCTAAAAACTAATGTAAAACCATTTAATTATCATCAGCAGAAGAGTGATACGTGTTTTAAAAAGAAGATTTCGGCTACAATGACAACCATTTGGATAGGTACAAAAGGGGATATGGGCAGACCAATTAGAAGGTTAATTTAGTAGTTCAGGCAAGAAATAATGATAGCTTGGTGCAATGGACTGAACTGTGTTTCCCTAAAATTCATATGTTGACACTCTTATCCCTTCAAATGACTATATAGGAAATAGAGCCTTTAAGGAGGTGATTAATCAAATGAGGCCATAAGAGTGGAGTCCTGAACCAACAGAACCAGTGTCCTTATAAAAGAGGAAGAGACACCAAATATCTATCTCTTTCAGCCATGTGAAGACATAGTGAGAATGTGTCTGTCTGTAAGCCAGGAAGAGAGCTCTAAAAAATTAAACTCTGTTGGAATGTTGATTTTGGACTTCCTAGTCTCCAGCAGTATGAAAATATTAATTTGTGTTGTTTAAGCCACCCATAAAATGACTTTAAGACTAGCAGAACAAACTCACTAACTCAAACTAAAGACAGAGAAGAGGTCATATAGAAGAGTGTAGGAAAGGCAGAGACACCATGGACCTGAACAGACCTCAAGCCCTCTGGAGAAGGGAGGGATCAATGAGTGTGGAGAAAGGATAAAAGCAGACCCTCACACCAGGGAGCCCACACAGGGAAGAAGAATACATATAACATTTGGCTTTGGAAACAAGAGGGGCTGAATTTCATGAATTCTTATAACTAGTGGGACATAAAGCTTAGAATTTTAAAAATCATCAGGCTCCATTCTCAGAGAGACTGGAGGATGACAGGAAACTGAGTCTCCGTCCTTAAAGACACAGCACAACAGCCTGCATAGATCCAGGATAGCCCACAGCACGTTGAAAAATACCTAGGACATACAGAGGGAGAGTTACTTGCTAATCTCAGAGCTTAGAGAGGGACAGAGTTCACAGAGGGTCTTCTCTAGGAACAAAAGAGCTGGCAGACTCCTTTTCCCTTCCCTGACCCCCCAGTATAAATACAGGGCCATCTGCAGGAACCAGCACAGGGGACATTTACTACCTAAATTGCTTACACCAAGCCCTGATCCCCTGTGGTTTGGTGGATCCACCCTTTCCAGTCATACTTGCTTCAGTCCCAGCACTGAAGGTCCCTGCTCCCAGAAGACCAATGCAAACCTTGCTAATGCCAACACATTTCCACCAGGGAGCTAAGTAGGGCCTCTGTTCCAGTGGCAGTAAGCCCCCTCCACAGAAGAGTGGTATGGATCTTGTTAAAATTGTGTTAAAGATCAATGCTTTGTTGATCTGTCCCAGTCAGCCAGTCCTGGAATAGCTGTGGTGGGAGGTCTCAATTTGCAAGCAGACCAGCAGATACCTTGTTAAAACAATGTGTTCTGTACCCTCCAATACACTCTTGACTGGAACCCGTTCAAACAAGGCCCGTGTGCAAGCAGCCCTAACAGGGGCCAGAACAACTCCAAAGTGACTCCTGGGTGAGAGGAAAATCACCACACATACCAGTCAAGTGGTGGCAGACCCAGCAGTGGGCTCAAAGCAGATAGCTGATCTGATTGCTGGCCTTGACAACCAAGAAAAGCTTCTCAGGGGACAACACTGGGTAACTGCCCTGTAGTTTGATGCAACTGTATCTCTGGAAAATGCCTGGACTGACTCAATTCAAGCCCAATGTGGGGCCCCATACTGGCCCGCTAACACGACAGAGAGCAAACACTGCACATGACGAGAAAAGAGAGCCACTGGAGATGACTGGAATGGAAGGAAAAAGTGGCCAAGACACAACAGCAGAGTGCATGCAAAACAGAGAGAAGATGTCCCTGAAATGCCAGGTTATAGGGAAGAGGGGACACTAACTGCATGGCACAACAGGACCTCTCCTTCATAAGGCCATTACCCTCAAGAACAGAAGACACAACTGACCTTCCTAACAGAGAAAAAGACACAGAGAGTTAAACAAAATGAGGAGACAGAGGAATATGTCCAAAATGAAAGAATAGGACAAAACTACAGCAAGAGACCTAAGCAAAATAGATATAAGAAATATGTCTGATAGAGAATTTAAAGTAATGACCTTGAAGACACTCACTGGACTTGAGAAAAGAGTAGAGGATATTAATAAGACCTTTAACAAAGAGAAATAAAAAAGAATCAATCAGAGATGAGGAACACAATAAATTAAAAATATACTATATGGAATAAATAGCAGTTAGAGGAAGCAGAAGAATGACGCAGAAACCTATTGGACAGAGCAATG
The DNA here is from genome assembly GCF_018350175.1 of Felis catus. Classification (NCBI taxonomy): domain Eukaryota; kingdom Metazoa; phylum Chordata; class Mammalia; order Carnivora; family Felidae; genus Felis; species Felis catus. The sequence continues at coordinate 109,111,251 of NC_058371.1, forward strand.
GAAAGTAATGAGCTGTGCAGATGAGAGAGAAAAAAATTATGCAAAACGAGAATAGATCTAGGAAACTCAGTGATTCTGTCAAGATTAGTAACATTTGCATTATAGAGATCCCAGAAGAAGAAGAGAAAAGAGGGCAGAAAATTTATTTGAAGAAATAGTAACCAAAAACTTCCCTAATCTGTGGAAGGAAATAGATATCCTGATCCAGAAGGCACAAAGATCACCCAACAAAATAAACCCAAAAAGGCCCACAACAAGACACATAGTAATTAAAATGGAAAAAGTAGTGATAAAGAGAGAATTTTAAAGCAAAAAGAGAGGGGAGGAAAAAAGATAGTTACATGTAAAGGAAACCCCATAAGGCCATCAGCAGATTTTTCAGCTAAAACTTCGCAGGCCAGAAGTGGGTAGCATTATTTAGTCAAAGCTCTGAAAGGGAAAAAAAACTGCAGCCAAGAATAATCTATCTAACAAGGTTATCATTTAGAAGAGAAGGAGAGATAAAGAGTTTCCCAGACAAACAAAAGCTAAAGGAGTTCCTGATCATGAAACTAGCCCTACTAGAGATGTTAAAGGGGATTCTCAGAGTGGAAAAGAAAGACCTTAAGTAAGACCTTAAGAAAAGTAAGAAGCACAAGAGCAGTAAAAATAAGTATATCTATAAAAATCAGTTAAGGGATTCACAAAATAAAAGGAGTATGAGATGTAATTATTATATCATATACCTAAAATATGGGGGGTTAGGGGAAGAGGAGTAAAAAATGGGTACAAATTTAAGTGACCATCAACTTAACATAGATTGCTATATGCAGAAGAGTTTATATACAAATCTAATGGTAACCATAATACAAACCTAGTAATAGATATGCAAAAAATAAAGAAAAAGGAAACCAAGTATATCACTAAAGAAATCCAGCAAACCATAAGATAAGAGAAAAGAGCAAGAGAAGGATCAGAGAACTAAAAACAAACCACACACAAAAAACATAAAATTAGTAACAAAATGGCAATAAATATATACTTAGCAATAATTATTTTGAATGTAAACGTACTGAACACTCCAATAATAAGATATAGGGTAATATAATGAATAAAAACACAAGAATCACCTATATGCTGCTATAAGAGACCCATTTTAGATATAAAGACACATGTGGATTGAAAGTGAGGGGATGGAGAAACATTTATAATGTAAGTGGATATGAAAGGAAACCTGAGTAGCAATACTTATATCAGCCAAAATAGCCTTTAAAATAAATATTATAACAAGAGACAAAGAAAGACACTATATAATAATATAGGGGACAATCCAACAAGATGATATAATAATTATAAATATTTATGCACCCTATATAAAAGCACCCAAATATCTACCACAGTTAATAACAAATGTAAAGAAACCAATTGATAGTAACACAATAATAGTGGAGGACTTTAACACCCTACTTAAATCAATGGATGGATCAACCAATCGGAAAATCAACAAGGGGGCATGCCTGCGTGGCTCAGTCGGTTAAGCACCTGACTTTGGCTCAGATCACAGTCTCATGGTTCATAGGTTTGAGTCCCACATTGGGCTCTGTTCTGACAGCTTGGAGCCTGGAACCTGCTTCAGATTCTGTGTCTCCCTCCCTCTATGCCCTTCCTGGCTAACATTCTATCTCTCTCTCAAAAAAATAAACATTAAAAATTTAGAAAAAAAGGAAAATCAACAAGGAAACAGTGGCTTTGAATGTTACACCAGACCAGATGGACCTAACAAATATATTCAGAACACTGCATCCTAAGAATACATATTCTTTTCAAATACACACTAAACATTCTCCAGAATAAATCACATATTTAGCCAAAACAAATCTCAGCAATTGAAAACAACTGAAATCATACCCTACTTTTTTTCTGACTACAATGCAATGAAACAAAAATCAACCACAAGAAAAAATCTGGAGAGAGCACAAATACATACAGGTTAAATAACATGCTACTAAACAATGAATGGGTCAACTAAGAAATCAAAGAAGAAATCAAAATTTACATGGAAACAAATGAAAATGAAAGGGCAACTGTCCAAAAGTCTTTGGGATGCAGCAAAAGCAGTTCTAAGAGGGAAGATTATAGCAATATAGGCCTACCTCAAGAAGCAAGAAAAATCTTGGGGCACCTGGGTGTCTCAGTCAGTTAAGCTTCGACTGGCTCAGGTCATGATCTTACAGTTTGTGAGTTCAAGTACTGCGTCGGGCTCTGTACTGACAGATTGCAGCCTAGAGCCTGCTTAGGATTCCATGTCTCTCTCTCTCTGCCCCTCCCCTAATCATGCTCTGTCTCTCTCTGTCTCTGTCTCTGTCTCTCTCAAAAATAAACATTAAAAAAAAGAAGAAAAATCTCAAATAAACAACCTAACCTTACACCTAAAAGAGTTAGAAAGAGAATAAACAAAACCAAAAACCAGCAGAAGTAAGGAACTGATAAAGATTAAAGCAGAAATAAATGACAGAAAAACTAAAAACACAAACAAACAAACAAAAAAACACATCAGTGAACATAGGTTCTGGTTCTTTAAAAAGATTTTTAAAAATGTATATATAATAAATATATGTAGAATTTATAATTATAATTTATAATAAATATATATAATAAATACACACACACACATATATATATAATGGACAGTTATTCAGACATAAAAAAGAGTGAAATCTTGCCATTGGCAACAACATGGATAGATATGGATGTATAATGTTAAGCAAAATAAGCCAGTTAGAGAAAGACAAATATCCTATGATTTCATTCATATGTGGAATTTAAGAGACAAAGCAAACAAAGGGAGGGGGGGAAGAGACAAACCAAAAAAACAAACTCTTAACCATACAGAACAAACAGATGGTTACCAGAGGGGAGGTGGGTAGGTTGATGGGTAAAATAGGTAAAGGGGATTAGGCATAACACTTATCATAATGAGCACTGAGTAACTTAAGGAACTATTGAATCACTATATTGTACTCTTGAAACTAATGTAACACTGCATGGTAACTACACTGGAATTAAAACAAAACAAAATATTAATCTTCAGAAGAAAAATTTATTTTTATTTTGGAAAATATAAAATAAAATAACAATTAAGCTTTAAAAAGATGGCTTCTGAACTTTAAAAAAATAATAAACTAGGGGCACCTAGGTGGCTCAGTCAGTTAAGTGTCCGACTTCACCTCAGGTCATGATCTCACAGTTAGTGAGTTCAAGCCCCACATCAGGATCTCTGCTGTCAGCACAGAGCCCACTTCAGATCCTCTGTCTCCCTCTCTCTCTACCTCTCTCTATATATCAAAATAAATAAACAAACTTAAAAAAATAATAAAGCTAGCATTTTACATTGTATGTTATGGTATTACTTTTACTATTTATATCTTTTTTCTATCTGAAGTTATATCACACATACGGAGTTAAGTTTGTAATCTCCTCAATTTTCCTAATACCTTGAAAATTTTCACATTAATTCTACAATTGTTTTACAATTCACCTTTACATCTCTGGCATGAAATGACAATTGTGTTACATTCTAAATTTCATTTGGCCTTTCAGTCTATTTCTATACCACTTTTCTGTCTAAATCATGAATCAGTAACACTCTGTCTAATGGTTCGGCTCGCCTTTATTTAAAGCCTTATTCTGTGGAGGTGAAAACTCTACCCTGCTCCTGTACTCAGTTTTCAGAAGGCTTCCTGCCTATTCTTCAATGTGTACCATTCCAGTTGACTATTAATATAACCATATCAAATTTTACAAGTCTCTTTTTATTTGGATGACATATTTATAGATTAATTTAGGAAGAATTCACATCTTTACAGCATTAAAATTATTATCCAAATATTAGGTGGATAATTTATTCAAATATTTTAAGTTCCTTTCCCTTATCAGGAGCAAGAGAAAACTATTATAATCTTCTTCCAAGGATTATTATTATTTTTTTAAATATTTATTCACTTTTTTTTTTTTTTTGAGAAACAGAGAGACAGAGAATGGGGGAAGTGCAGAGAGAGAGGGAGACACAGAATCCGAAGCAGGCTCCAGGCTGTGGGCTGTCAGCACAGAGCCCGAAGTGGGGCTCGAACTTATGAACCACATGATCATGACCTAAGCCAAAATCAGCCGCTTAACTGACTGAGCCACACAGGCATCCTCAAGGATTCTTATTTTATATCTGAATATTCTTTATACTATTTTTGTTTCTCTTATCTTCTACTCAATTATAAGCTTTTACTTTTGGTAAAGTATTCACAGAGGAAAACTTCTTAAATATCATGAAGAAAAAAACCTAGTAAACCTCATTCAAAACGTTTAAATGTTAAGCCATTAGAAACAAAAAGAAATGAGGACACTTACCATCATCATATCTATTCAACATCTTTTGGATATTCTAGCAAATTTAATAGGTCAAGTAGAAAAAAAAAAACCCACATGTAATACATATTGGCCAGGAATAGATAAACCTAGTTCTTTTTAGCATCAAAATGTGAAGTTTCCATTAGCTGCCTATCCAATGGCCATTCCCACCATTCTTTTTTGCTAACAAAACCACAGTCTTACTTGGTATCTTCCCCTTTTCTTGTTACTCATGGGTATGCTCTGTTTGTGTAAGTCAATCGTGGGGTCCCATTTACCTGTTCAGCTCCTGCTTTTGGTATGGGCATGTGACACAAGTATCACTAATTCATTTTTATGAGAAGGGCCCTGGCAATATTTGGGGAAAGTGTTTTTCTCAATGTTAGAAAGGAATACATGGAGGGGCGCCTGGATGGCGCAGTCGATTGAGCGTCCGACTTCAGCCAGGTCACAATCTCGCGGTCCGTGAGTTCGAGCCCTGCGTCGGGCTCTGGGCTGATGGCTCAGAGCCTGGAGCCTGTTTCCGATTCTGTGTCTCCCTCTCTCTCTGCCCCTCCCCCGTTCATGCTCTGTCTCTCTCTGTCCCAAAAATAAATAAACGTTGAAAAAGAAAAAAAATTAAAAAAAAAGGAATACATGGAGAAAAGTTTCTCCCTTTGTGTGGCCTCTGTACTTTTGATAGTAATATTACTGCGTGACACATGAAACTGTGCCCCCATCCCATAACAATGAGTGGAGCCATCTGAGAGGAAGCTGACACAATGACAGGCACAGCTGAAAAGTAGAAGGAATCCGAGTCTTTGTGCTGCCGAATTAAACAACTGTAGACTCTCTCCACCTACAAGGCTCTGGTCATGTGACAAAATTAATTTTCCTTATGGTCTATAGCTATTAAAGTGGAGTTTTGTTCCTGTTACTTGCAGCAGAGAGTATATCAATGCTATACTGAGAAAAATCCAATAACTTCTAGTAAAAATAACACAACAAAAATCAAAACTACTAAACCGAATTAAGAAAATATTTGGAAAATATTTGATATAAGGAATATTTGTAGAAAACGTTAGTTTTTCTCTAAAGGAATATTACCAAAGAAAAAAACTTAAGTTCATTTACAATATAAAAAAAGAGGGGCACCTGGGTGGCTCAGTCGGTTAAGTATCCAACTTCTGCTCAGGTCATCTCATGGTTTGTGAGTTCAACCTCACATTGGGCTTGCTGCTGTCAGCACAGAGACCATTTTATATCCTCTGTCCCCTCTCTCTCTGCTCCTTCCCTCCTCATGCTTACTCTCTCTCTGTCTCTCTCTCTCAAAAATAAACATTAAAAAAAATTTTAAAAAGGTTAAGAACACACTTAACAATTGACAAAGAGGTATATATTAAGAAAATTATAAATTTTATCAAGGAACTTTAAAGTTAAAATCTGTATGTTACAGAATGAGGAAAAAAAAAGAATAAATATATCCACTGAAATACCCACACAGACACACACTTGCACACACACACACACACACACACACAAAAGTAATCTATGATAAACTTATTTCAATTAATTTAGCAAAAGACAGCTTACCTACAAATAATGCTACTACCACTGACTCTTTATCTGGGGGAAACAACAACAAAAGTCCTATTGTAAACCACTTATATAGTCAATCCCAATAAATTAAAAATAAATGTAGAAAGTTTTTAAAAAGTAAATTAAAAAATAAAAGAAGAGGGACATCTGGCTAGCTCAAGTTGGTTGTCTGACTCTTGATTTTGGCTCAGTCGTGATCATGTGGCATCTGGCATCACATACTACTCATATGGCAAGACAATGATCTTTTATCAAGTTAAAATTCATTAGAAATATTTGCTCATCTTGCAGAATACTTGCAGAACAACTTATTTGCAATCCAAGGTTTTACTTATATGCATATATATAACCTATTATATTATTCATGCTTATTTGTTCTTCTATACATTGAGATTGTCTATTTGACCTTCATGGGATCACGCAACAAAGTTTGATATAGATGTTGTATTTCTGTGGATTTTTATCTTATATTTCATCCAGTTTTTGATTTATGAAATTTGAGGTTATGTTATTAATTGGATGACCATTCAAGCAATACCTTCATAGTTTGTTTTTATCTTTTTATATTTTAAAGAGCACTTGTGAGATATTTTAATCTTCAATTTTACTTTGCTAATTTATTTTTGTTTGCGTTCGCTTAGTGTATTTTTGCACATCCTATTACTTTAAATCTTTCCTTATTTTGTTGTAGATGTGCTTCTTTTATATGGTAGTTAAATATTGATTTTGTTCCAGAGAATTTTTATTTTATTTCATTTTATTTTTTTAAGCGAGAGAGAGCACTTGTACATGTGCATGAGTGGGGGAGGGGCAGAAGGAGAAGGAGAGAGAGTATTTTAAGCCCAGTGAAGAGCCTGACACAGGGCTCAGTCTCACAACCATGAGATCATGACCTGAGCTGAAATCAAGAGTCAGAGGCTGAAGCAAATGAGCCACTCAGGTACCCTGAGAATTTTTATTTTAAAAGGTATATTTATCTCATTTTTAAATTTAATATAACAAATAGTTTTATCTTAATTTTGTTATCTTACTTCACATAATATGGTCCTCATTAAATGTCTTATTCATTTTGTTTATTTTCTCATTTAATTTTTATTCTCCTTGAGGGGTTTGTGTGTGTTCTCCGTTTGTAATTTTTAGTATTTTTTAATTGTAAGAAAAAAATATATAACATAAAATGTATCATCTTAACCATCTTCACATTTTTAAATTTGTTTTAGTGTTTACTTATTTTTGAGAGACTCTCTCTCTCCCTCTCTCTTTCCCCTCTCCCTCCCTCTCAAAGTAAATAAACTTAAAAAAAAAAAAAGAAAAAAGAATTTAAATCTTTTCTGTGGGATTTTTGTCTTGCTCACAGTATGAATCCTGTTGCTATGACTCCTTTCTTATCTCTCCTTATTTATTTGCATTAGTCCAGCTATATCTTACTCTTTTTTTCTCCTATAAACTATTAATATTTTTTAAAGGTACATGTTTTCCTTTCCCCTCCCAAGCTCTATTGAGATATAATTCACATATAATACTGTAGAAGTTTAAAGTGTACACTGTGATGATTTAATACATGTATATTAAAGGAAATGATTGCTACAATAATAAGGTTAGCTAACACCTCAATCACCTGGCATAATTCCTTTGTGTGTGTGTGTGACCAGAAAATTTAAGATCTATTCCCTTAGTAAGTTTCAAATATACAATATTGTTACCTATAGTCACCATGTTTCATATGACATTCTCAGAACTTACTCACCTTATACCTGGAAGTTTGTACTCTTTGAGCAACATCTCATCCCCTCCCCACCAGTTCCTGGCAATGACCAATTTACTATTTATATGTCTTAGAGTCCAATATAAGCAATGCCATATAATACTTGTCTTTGTCTGACTTATTTCACTTAACATAATGCTCTTAAGTTTCACCCATGCTGTCACAAATGGCAAGAGCTCCATCATTTTTATGACTGAAATATATCCCATTATATATCTTCTCCACATTTTAAGAGGCACATATTTTATCTCTAATATAATTGGATTCATATTTTCATTGTCTATGGCATATGCTAGTGTTTTATATAAGATAGTGTTTTTACAGAGAATATGCCACACAAATTTACACTGTTTTTTTTTTGTTGTTGGTAACAGACTGCATGTTATCTCATCTGTTATGAAAATGAAATGATAAAGGAGAAAAGAAAAATAAGGAGGAATCTAGGAGCATGAGAAGAACAAGAAAAATAAGGAATGCACAGACACGAGATAATAGTGATTATAGGTCTTTTGCAGTTAATGTCTTTTCATGAACAAAAACCAACAAAAATAGTGATTAAATATTACTCCTTATTCCATTTAAATAATAAAAATGAATTGTTTTTATATAAATACATGTAATACCCTAAACATGCAAAAGAAAATCTATTGTTAAGATATTGTACAGTTAGTACAGCTAATAGTCAAGATGTAAGAAGTGGCATAAAATTTAAATAAGTTAATATTCAAACACTCTACAGCTGCAAATTTATATTTATTTTTCTAAAAATATATTTGATGTTAAAGAACTTACCTTAGTATATGACTCTGACTGTTTCTATCTTTATTTTCCAAAATTATGTAATATGATTAAATAATCAGCTCTTCCAGACCAGTTAAAAACACCAAGTCTTCATTCCTAAGTAGCATCATTTTGTAAGAAAATTCAGAGGATGATTAGAATAAGAACTAATAAAAGAAAGAATGTAAAGAAAGAAAAAAATGAGTAGGTATTTCCTAGCATGGAATCAGGATTCCTATCCAGTTATTTTAAATAGAAAGCAAGCACAAGGAACTCTTAATAGAGTACAAATTACTTGGCAGGACACTAAGACAGTGTGTAATAAGATTTGTTACACAGTTATTCACTAAAAGAAAAGAGAATTGGGGATAATACCAAGGGTTTGATCTAAAAATTATTTAATCTGTCAAATGAGTTGGGGTATAACTCAAACTACTTCTCTTTCATGAACTTTCTTTGTCCTTTAAACTCAAAGCATTTACATTATCTCTTTTTGTAAAATCCTATACTGCTTTATGACATCTCATAAATTTGATTATTATTTAATATTTGGTGTGAATTCAAAATGATATCACACCTAGTTTGTAAGTTTCAGTATGGCAGGGCTCTTGTAGCCTGACACATGCCTAGTATAATGGTGTCCACTTCCTGCTGTAATTATCTCTGTCTCCATTCCACTCAGACATTCATTAATGGATATACCAGATTATCACAGTTCTCATTCTACCCCTGTAGAAAAAAAATTATTTTTTCAGATATTAAGACTTTTCTTTCAGAATAAACCATATATTTGTGTGATAGGCTTATAAAAAAAAAAAAAAACCCTGTCATCTTTATCTTGCTTCTACCAAGAGCTCCAAATTTCCAATATTGTAATATATAATTGCAATAAACAAGTAGACATGAAAAGCTATTGTCTCATTTTTCTTCTACAGCTGCAAAGATTCTCACTGCGTATCTTTTCTCTGCGACCTGAGTACATTAGAAAGTCTAGAAAGTATTTTTTTCCAATGATGTTTCTTCAGAGATGCAAATCTCTCTGTTTTACATTTTAAGGTACTACACATATTTAAATTTTTATCTTTATTTATTTTTATTTTTAAATGTGTATTTATTTTTGAGAGAGACAGACTGAGCAGGGGAGGGGTAGAGAGAGGGAGTCACAGAATCCAAAGCAGGCTCCAGGCTCTGAGCTGTCAGCACAGATCCCAATGCGGAGCTCAAACTCACAAACCACAAGATCATGACCTAAGTCGAAGTCGGATGCTTAACTGACTGAGCCACCCATGCACCCATATTTAAATTTTTAGATCTTCACTTTCCTTTCTCTTAAATGTTCTTACTCCCACAGTCACAGAAATACAGCACTTCTGGAAATATATATTGAACAGCTAATCAGACTATTGATTAGCAGGAAGCTTTATAAAATAGGAAGGGAAAAAGACATAAGAAATTTGGCAGCAATAAGAAAATTTCCATCTAAAGATCTTTTAATTTGGATTTACATATTATGTAGACCCTACCTAAGCTACATAGTTATTAGGATATTCCCATCTGGAAGACTATGGTAGAAATTTTAATATCTGAATTTGTGCAAACTAATAATATTTGTGCATGCTTACTCCATGTGTATGTATTATATGAAGCATCCACAAGCATACATAAATGTGTAATGGTGAAGAGGAGCAAGACTGAATCATACAAAGTCAGCAAAATTTACAGATCATTAAGTGATAAAAGAATTGGAAGAAAATTTTGAGTTAAATTAGTATTTTTCCAAAAGTATATAGATTTGCAAGTATACTATAAACTAGAAGTGAAAAACTGGTGAGCCACAGTAAAACTCCATGGCACGGATTTATTTATTTCAGTTGTCCAAACACCATGTCACAGTCATAATAGTTTCATAAATTTAAAAAAATTATTTGTTAACATTTATGTAATGTGAATTCTCATAAAATCTAGATTTTGGACTCTTGAAAAACCAAATTTTTGGCAACACTGGCCCTGCGTTCCCAAAAGGCAATGACCAGCTAGAACTGTTACAGCTTGTCTTCATGGTTTTATGGCATTTTAGGGAGTCTTCCTATTGCCTCTGCTGGACTAAGAACAAGTGTCAGTGTCCTAACATTTAGATAATTTTTTTTTTTAATGAACACTTCTGGTCTCCATATTCTGCCAAAAATAGGAAAATGGAAAGATCAGCAGTGAGGGCTATGTATTTCAGAATAAAGTGGGAGTGAGGAAGGAGAAAAGCATATGGTAGAAACACAGACTGTTTCTGCATGTTTAATAGCAAGCAATAAAAGAAGATTTTGTAAAAAGTAGTCTTATCTGCTCTACTCATTTATTCATGCCATTTAAGACTATAAACTTTGTTTTAAAAACTTATCTGTTCCTGTTTCCCTATCAAATTGGAAAGAACAGAGAATATTCTAGCACTGCCAAATCTAAATTCCACTTGATTGCTATTTCTTACCCAACCCTACTTCGATTTCACCACTTTTGTTAAAAATATTACCAAGTGTTTAACTCCATGACAATCATTTTCAATCCCAGCTGCATACTAGAGTCACCTCGGGCACTTTAAAAATACCACTATTGTGCCTCCACACCTAGAGGTTCTTATTTAATATTTATCAAAATGTGTCTTTTGCCCCCGTGTTCTTTAAAAAATTCCCTATATGATTCTACTGGGCATCCACAATTAAGATCACTGTTGTATAGATTTTGCTGCCTGTTAAACAGTGGACTATACACACTCTCTGCCCTCTCTCCTTGACAAATTTCAAGAGAGGATCTAGTCACTTAACCTGCTTAGTATATTTCTTTATAAAATGCTATAGGAGGTGTCACAGGGCCAGTTCTGGAAGCCAATCTAAGGCAAGGATTCCAGTGAAAGGACATATTACAAGCTTCCAGAAGCAATCACAAAGGCTGTGAGGAGAACAGAATAAGGAAGGGAGGCAAACCAAGCACAGGCAAATTTTCAAGAAAATTTCCAGACAGTCTGATACCATGAGGAGTTCTGGGGTGTTAATTATACCTCAAAGTTGATCACAAAGGGAGGCAAAGAAGCTAGGCTTGGTACTCTTGCACCAGTCAATGTCTATGGGGGTTTGGGAGGTGAGGGATGTCCTAAGAACTGCCAGGGCATCCAGCAACTTCTCCAGGTGAAAAGGCTCCATTACAATCCTCCAAAAGTCACAGGTTAAGAGGCATTAGCAGGAAAGCACTCAGAAGCTGGAAGATGAACTCAGAGAATAAGGGGTCCCAGGGGGCACCTCTGTGGGACACCATGTAAATGCATTCATTACAGCCCATCTACGCACTCCTACGTAAGAGAAAATGCAAGATGGTGGTGGAGGATACAGAGGTGTTCAACTAGATCTCTAAGACATTTTCTAGATTAAAAAAATAAAGCTATAAAATGCTATCTGAAACAAGCCTTGGGGAGCTTTATTTTCTAACAAATATTTAAAGCTTCTACTTTCTTTCTGCTTCAATAATCTTTTGATTCCTGTTTTAGTAACTAACTGCTTGACAGTTTGACAGGGATACTAATTAACACCTAAACTTAATTCTTTCAAGGAAAGTTAAAGAAACACCCTAGAGCTTTAAATAATGAAAGAAAACATTCTTCACCATGGCACTTGTTCACTCTTACCAGCCAGAATGCTATGTTATTTGTAGTCAAATTTGAAGCCATGTGACACAACCGATGATTACATAAATGCGCATGTATGTAAAAGATATAGTTTTACATTTACCAAATATTTATTTAAATAATTATGAGTATATCAAAATAATGAATGCATTAAGAAAGAGGCATCTATTACAGTTTAGTCTCTGTCATCTGTTTTAATAAGAAATCCCATGACTATGTAAGACTAATGTTCAGATGATTTAGGCTTATAGCAATTACATTTCCTTACTTGTAGAGAATTAGTAGAACAGAAAGTAAGAAAAGCTTTTCAGGGTTTAAACCCTTTTGCTATGGAAGACTATAATAAATGAAGCACCGCATTTTCACTGAAAATGAAAAATGGCAACTAAGTAATTTACCCTAAAAAGTAGAGCAGTAATCTTGAGGATAATATTTTCAAGCATATTAAATTTGACTTGTTGAGAGAATGTCTTGGGGAAGCAACAGTGTTGTAGGAATTCATGGTAGAACCTCAGCATTCAGCCACAGAAAATCAGTCTAGGAATTCTGACCAAGTTTTCTGACCACACTCTCTGCAGCTTTACTTAACCCTTTTAAAAACATGTCATTTTTTGCTATTAGCAAATTGCCAAAATACCTGTATCAAATAAATAGGACAGGACTAGTATATAGTCAAAATTTAAATTTCTTGACAATGTATTAAATTAGTAATTAAATGAAATAAATTAACAAGTTATAAGAAGAATGAACGTGTGTGTGTGGGTGTGTGCGTGTGTGTGTGTGTGTATTAGGAGAAGGCTAAGTAATTTTAAGTATCTATTTGCCTACTTTACATCATACACATTATATAAGTTATCTCATTTAATACTCAACACATCCCTAATAGACACATTAAGCATAATTACAGGATAGGACACTAATAATTAAATAGGTAAAAGCATTTGGCCTAGGTGACACAGCTATGTAACTCTGAAGTTGAGACTGAAATTTGTCTACCTTCAAAGTTTGTGCTTTTGTCCACCACATCAAGCAAGAAAAAGGAAGTATGCGATTCTAAAATACATGAATGCCATGAAACTTTCTGCCTTTTCTGAGATCAAAATCTACCATTACAAATTCTGGTTTCGATTTAGGTGAACAGGTCAATCCTGATGGTCCTTCTTATCTTTTGAAAATTTTTACTCTTTACATTGCAATGAAGAAAGTCATTTTTGGAATTTCTCTGAAGAGGCATCAGAAAATGCATAAGAAAAATAAAGAATGGTTGCCAGCTGACCTTGTCCTCCAACTGTGCTCTGAGAGCAAGAGTGGAAAGGATTCATGCCTGCCAGCTTCCTGACATCTGAATTTCTTTATGCTTGTATAATGAATTCTGAAAACAACCCACACTTTCTTTGTTACTTGTATTTTGTTTCAAAAGGAACCATAAAAAGGAATAGAAAAACATTGTTTCCTTGATACTTTTCTTAAATTTGGCAGCAATGACAGAAGCATTTGTTTCCTAACAAAAACAGACACTTACAATCTCAGGTGCTCAGTGTTTTGAAATGACAACTGAAAGTAAAGACAGAATTGTTAATCAGGATTCCAAAAGCAAAGACTGTCAGTAAAGAGAGTGATTTTTGATGTGGAAGAGAGGGTTTGAGTTTATGTAGACATTTTCTTCTGATATCTTAATTTATGTTTTTGATGAAGAAATTCAGTTTCTTTCATCTTGTTCTAGAAGCATATTTTCTTCATTTGGGCTCACTGAAGTGCACAGGTTTCTGTGTAAAACACGATGATACCTATTACAAGCACCTACCAGGATCCAGGACTTCTTCTAGTATTCAAGAAATAAGAATGAACAAAACACAGCAACCTTACCCTCAGGGAGCTTACAGTTTAAAGGGGAGGCAGATGATAAGCAAAATATACAGCATGTTAGAGATAATGGTAAGTATTATGCAAAAATAAAGCAAAACAACAAAACAAAACAAAACAAAACAAAACAAAACAAAACAAAACAAAACAGGAAAGGGGATCTGAAGGATTGGGGCTGAAATTTTAGAAAAGGTGATGAGGGAAGGCTTCACTGAGAAAGTGACTTTTTAATAAAGAAAGTGCCAATATAAGTATTAGGAAAAGGGAATTTCAGGTAATGTGATAGCAAGTGCAAATGGAAAGTTGTAAAGCAGCCTAGTAGATGGGCAATAGATAATTAGTAGTCCCACAAGAAGGAACTGAAGTTATACTAGTGAGAAGACAGTAAGTTACGTAGTCTACTAAACTACAAATACAAGTACCCTAGGAAAGTTTCCTTTGATACAAGTAGTTTAAATTTTTAAACATGCTTAAATTTATTAAAAAAAAAGAAAAGAAAGAAAAGAAAAGAAAAGAAAAGAAAAGAAAAGAAAAGAAAAGAAAAAAGAAAATTGTTTTGAAGGCCATTAGAGTATTTCAAGAAACCAAAAGAAATGGGACCATGACAAATGCCAATATGGAACTGAAAACAAATTAAATGGTGACATGGAACACTAATTACAAAGGGACAATCATCATTTAAACAAACGGCCACCTAAAGCAATCCCTTTCCTACTGAATCACTTTCAACCAAGGTGTACTGTGCAGCTTCATCTATGGCTGTCTGGCTTCCTTCTCCATCTTTACTTCTCTGAGTTGTGGGCTCCCGACTCCTGGTATAATGTAACAAGGATTACATTTACAATCAGAATGCCCTCCTCCCTAGTGCATCTTAGACAAGTTGCTTCACTATCTTAGACCTGTTTATTTAAACCACACTTCCTTTCAGTTATATTTTATGACTTTAGAAAACGTATGGGGGCTAATTGATTGTGTTTCACTTGGAATTAACCCTTTGTAATGAGATCACTCAAAAAGGAATTTTAGAAGAATAAAAGGAAAATTAAAAAATTAGAGGGTAGAAAAAAGAGAGATTAGGAGGATGGAGAAGAATCAGAAGAGTAAAAGGAGCTCCTGGGTGGCTCAGTCGGTTAAGCGTCCAACTTCAGCTCAGGTCATGATCTCATGGTTAGTGAGTATGAGCTCCACATCTGTCTGTCTGCTCTCAGCACAAAACTGTCTTCGGATCCTCTGTCTTCCTTTCTCTCTGCCCTTCCCCCACTTGTGTGTACTCTCTCACTCTCTCAAAAATAAATAAAACATTTAAAAAAAAAGAGAGAAGAAGAAAAAATAATCTCAGAAAGTAATAGAAGACACAGTCATAAAAAAGACCCAGAAATCAGTAGTGTCTTCTGAATAGGTATGAAGGTCAATCACTCAGAAATAACCATTAAAACTGGTGTCAAGATTATTTGATAACCAATATGGAAAACAGGTTTGGAGTGACAAAGAGGAAACAAAGAAAGGGTACTAGAAGTAAAGGAGCCAAGTTGCAACAAGTTTTATAGTAAATGGGTGATGACTGTAGAAATGAATACTCATTACTCTTTTGAAAATTTGGTTTACTTTCTTTAAATTAATTGTAATACTGATCATAATCCTTCTGACAAGCTCCATTTCTTTCAAACATGAATACAGTCTAATGGCAACAAGAATATTTCATGGACACATGCCAAGCACAATTAACAATGCTATTGCATGTTCCCTATGATCCCTAAGATTGTCTTCCATAAAATCTTGACTGTGGAAAAATTCCTAATAAGAAGCAGATGTTCTCTCATTGAAACTTTCTGTACCTTTGAAAAGTAATCAAGGAGATTAGTTTAAATAGCATCTTCCCTGCTGTACTCACTCGGGTGGTCATCTCATTATATGATCAGGACACATGCACTCTGTTATTAGCCTTCAAGATATCACTATTTTTAAATACGAGGAATTGAAAGATAGTAAGCTTTTTATTTCTCCTAAAATCCCACATCTCCACATGATCAGAAGCTTGAGTTTTCAATTATTTATTTGAAAGAGAAAAGAAAATGACTTTTTAATAACTGGATATCTGAGTTCTAAAAAATCAAGAAATCTTTCCCAAACTAAATACACTTACTGATTCATTCAAGCAGGAGATGGTTATGGGATTCAATTTTTTTCTCCTGAAATACCATGAAGTACTCTCTGTTTGGATCTTGGTCAGGTGAGATTTATTATTTTTCTCACTCATATATAAAGATGCAGATTTGGACTCTGTAAAACAACAACAACAACAACAACAACAAACCAAAGAAAGCTCTATAGGTTTTTATTTATTTTAAATGCCAGGTTAAGAAATAGTTTTAACCAAATAGAATAAATTAAATAAAAAGAAAAAAGAAAAATATTTTCCTTGCCATTTCCTTATCCTTTCTGCTCTGTTATCCTTAAGTTAGATGGAATCATAGTATTTTTAGAACTACAAGAGAATTTAACCACCCAGTTGAACATTCTTATATTTTTTTATAAAACCCTTTGAAAAATAGATATGTTATGAATACATATGTTCATAGTTATGTTCCTAGAAATGTTCCTAGAATGTTCCTAGAAAAATGCATATGCACACATAAAAATAACATTTGCATATAATTTTAGAGTTCTCTGAATCCCAGAATAAGAACCCTTGAACTAACTAAACCCTGTAATTTTAGAAAGAAAGAAAGAAAGAAAGAAAGAAAGAAAGAAAGAAAGAAAGAAAGAAAGAAATCAGTCACTAGGAGGGTAGTTTTTTCAGACAACCAACTTATATATAACATGATGGAAATTTAAAGATCTGTGTTAAAATAATCCATTCAATACTCTTTCTACAATGCCACCTCTATTCTCTGTGAACATGTTCTGTAAAAAACAATTATATTTATCCAACAAACTTTAGCTGTCCTGAAAGTAGAGTACACACAAGAGACTGGGGTAGATGCACAAACAGGTTAACAGAGAGTGGCTTCTGGAGGCTTGACACACCAGCTGTGGGACCCCAGATGGGAGACTACCTGATACAAGTGTCATCTGCTCATGGCTGATATCTCTGAAACCTTCCTAATGGTGCTTTTGGAGAATTACACATGATAATACATGAAAATAGCTATCAATGTTCTTGGAACGTAGTGGCAAATAAATAACAAGTTAACTGGTAGTAGTAGCAGAAGTATTATGATGACTAGGTTATACAGAAGTTAAATTGGCAGGATTCCCTGCCTTGCAGTCAATGGATTGATTAGGTTATATGTAAATTTTTAACAACAGAAGCCATTAACAAGCATTTTGACAGGTGCTCTATCTTCAAGTCCTAATATTTATAGGGTTTTAAGTATGGCACTTAAATCCCCTATATTGCTTCGAGTGTCTAAGGTAAGCATACATGAATAAGCCTGTTTATTTATCTTTTAGGCTTATAATTGCGATTCAAGAATCAGTCACTAGGTGAGCACTGTTATGGTTTCATGCTATTGCTTTACGACCCATATGTCTCAGTTTTCTCATATTTTAGATAAGTTAGAGCCACAGGAAGCTAATAACATGTTTTTACTATTTAAAAATAGCAAAATATTAAGGTCAATCATTTTAAACACTACAGAATTTTATAATTCAAACACCGGCTCTTGTGGCTACCCTGCTTTAAAAGTACATGGCTTGCCACCCAAAATTTGGTTCATGTTGAGACCAATGACATCTCTCACACACACACACACACACACACACACACACACACACACACACACACATAGGGTATGAAATGGTTTATTGCTTATATAATTGAGGAATTTCTGAGGAGAGGAGGGCAGTCCTTCAAAGCAGGTGTGAAATGGCTTGAAAGTGCAAGGAAAGGAAAGGGGTTAAGGTTTTTATTGCAGTTAGGGGCTAGGGCTAGGGTGAGGGTTCCCATGCATGGGCAAGAGATTCCATTATTTGAATCACCAGGGCCAAAGGAAGGAGCACCTGGACTTTCTTACCAGCTTGTCTAGTACTGGAGGAAAGAAAAAGACACAGTGTGGGCTTAAAAGCTGCCAGCAATCAAAAAATTTAAAACAAAATGGAGTCAGCCTTCATCACACTGTATGGTGAGGTACCATCACACTGTAATTAGCCACTACCAGTGCTTAACCACTCTCAGATGATTAATCTAGCCCTATTTAGGGAAACCATGAAACTCATCTTCTGGGTGCCTCAAACACCCTTTGGAACAGCTTCAACTATTAGGGCCACAGGCCTACAATTCAACTGAAACTTAGGTTTCTTAGAGCACTGCCTTGCCCATTTATACCAGGCTCTGTCCTTGCAAATGATTTAGCTACAGTTCTGGAAGAGGGAGAAATCCCTTCATATAGTTCGGGAAAAAGTAAATAGCTAAAAATGATAGCTATGCTTAGCATATTTATTCAGGACTATCTTTTTTCGACTCAGTAAAAGACTTTGCTTACATTCCAAAGATTTAAAATTGAATATATTTAACTTCTTTACCAAATTATATAGATCTGTCCAAGTTTGCCTCCACTTTTAAAAATACCAGATGCGGGGCGCCTGGGTGGTGCAGTCGGTTAAGCATCCGACTTCAGCCAGGTCACGATCTCGCGGTCCATGAGTTCGAACCCCGCGTCGGGCTCTGGGCTGATGGCTCAGAGCCTGGAGCCTCTTTCCGATTCTGTGTCTCCCTCTCTCTCTGCCCCTCCCCCGTTCATGCTCTGTCTCTCTCTGTCCCAAAAATAAATAAACGTTGAAAAAAAATTTTAAAAAAATTACCAGATGCATTTTCCTGCAGACCACTTTAAAACAGCATGCATAGCTGCACACCAAACAACGGCAACTGTGAGTAACAGTGACAGACAATAGTCTCTTTCCACTCTAAGTGGTAAATTACCATATAGTATACAACATAAGTGCTTTAGAGGAGAGACAAATCTACTTGAGATGGACTGAACAGAAGAGATCTGAGAGAAGATTTAGATAAATTATATGGTATGAGGACGACGGAATTTCAGATAGCGAGTAAAGCATAACACATGCATGGGTAAGTGTTAATATAAGACCCCAATTTGAAAGAAATGTATGTATTTTAAGTATACTGGCACATGGGGCCAGGATTAAAAACAGAGGGAAAGTGATTGATTATTTCTTACATATTCAAGGAATGTGTAAATTCTTTACGTTATTTAAAAATCCCTTTTTGAAGAAGTACTTAGATATCAGCTGAAATTATGTCATCTGCTCTGAGACAAGATTTACAAAACACAAAACTACATGAGAAATAAGAAGAGTTATAGAGATTTTATGAGGGCTTTTAAGATTAAAGAAAGGCTATTGAAAATATAGTATATGTAGATGAGAAAGGCTAATCAAGATTTAAACAGACCTTTGAGACAGTACCATCTGTCAGGAACCATGTCTGAACTTTATACCATGTTACTGGTATATGCTTAAGTTCAACACAGTAGATGATCAATAACTGTTTTTTGAATAAATTAACAGCTTTATCTTCTTGGGAATATGCAAAATACACTGTATTAATACACTGAGTTAACACACTGAGTTAATAAAACCTTTTGCACAGTATGGTTAGAAACTAATTCAAATCCAGTCTTTTTTTTTTAATAGACCATATGTCTGCAGCCTGCCAGTCACCTTAATTAGAAGACAAACTACTCCCATTAGAAGGCTATCCTCTTCTTTAAAACAGTAAATTAATGTTTCAATAAAAGCATTATTCTGAGAAAATGCACTGAGTGAACATGGGAATTATTTGGGGCAGTCTAGAAGGGCAAGCGTCTGTATGTATCAGCATTCAGATAGGGTTTCAGTTAAGCAAATTGAGGACAGAAAGTTCTCTTCAACATACTAAGTGGAACATGTTATTACCAAAAGAAGTTGTTTTCCTTTGCTTTAGAATTATTCCTCAATAGAGTTTATTATTTCTTGTGCAATGTGTAAGTCATATATGTTCATGTTAGAAAATTTAAAGTAAACTCCTCAAAAATATAATGAAGATGGAAACTCATAATCACTCAACCCTGAGATAGCCATTACATATATAAGACTGTCAGAGCCAAAGATGAAAGTGCCAGATCGCCATATGCAGTCTTCCCACACAATACCCCCCAACAAAACTTGCCAGCTTTGGTTGTTAGTCTGTGATTTTCACAGATATTCTCTGAGTCTAGGGGGTACTTGTCAATCACAATCCTTCTCACCTAGGGAGTTAAAAATTAGAGAGGTATACATAGGAGCTGTATAGGAACTAGAATGTAGCACTAGCTTTGTTTTTCAAGGTACAAGTTTTTTGGCAAAACTAACTTTGAGAACACAGCTTGATTCAAAGATCAAAATAAAATTTTCATTTATTCAAAAAATACTTACAGAGGTATGCCAAGAACTATTCTAAGCCCTGGGGATAGAACAGTTAACTTCCATTTTTAGGAAGCTTTCATTCTAGTTGGGAAAACACACACAAGGAAGAAATGGACTATATGGCATATGCAGGAACAGGTAGAAAGGGTGCTAGTAAGGGGATTGCTATTTTAAATAGGGTGATCTGGAAAAGCCTTATTTATGAAGAAGGGAACATCTGAGCAAAGACCTGAAGGGCACACATGAAGGCACAGCATTCCAGGTAGAGTTAACAGTGAATGCAAAGGCCCTAAGCTGACAGCTTTCTGGTTTTCAACCTCTATCTTCCTGCATTGGATTGCTTTACCTATAGCTGGAAAACTACAGCCTACCCTAGTGGGCCACAGAACAGCATGACAATCCCCATCCTTCCCATTCAACCACTCAATCTTGCTTCATTCTATCGTACACCCCATTGGAACAGAAGCACAGAAAGGGCATGTTTACCTGTAATCTATATAACAAAGAGAAGCAGAATCAGGATTTGAGGCTATGCTGGAAGAATGTCGTTTTCTCCAATATCACCAAGTACAAAAAGACATCCCCTAGGAATCAGAAGTGACCCTAAACTGAAAAACTAAATTGATTTCCTTTACCTCTTTCTGAGGGTGGGGAATTGAATAAGAGTCTTCCTTATATTTTTATATTATTTCACATTATATATCTTCTTCAAATATTGTAAAGGAATTGGCATCTCTATTTTAAGTCAGCATGAGTAAAATTCTCTCTGCAACAACAGAATTACTCCCACTGACTATTATTCAACCACTTGGGTTACTCAATTGTACTGAATAAACATGTGAATAATTCTCTACGTAGAGGATGAAATCTTGGCAAAAATCTATGAGAGAGTTCTGTTCTAATGTCAACAGTTACCCCATACTTTTTTATTAGGAGAAGTTATTTTTCACTTCTTGAGTTCAACTAAAAAGTAAGGGACGGTGGGGGGGGGGGGTGGCGGTCACTGACTCAGAACTCTCAGACCATGCAAAGAGTCAGATCTGGATAAATTGGGTCCTCATACCAAGCCAGGAAGGAGCTAATGTTGCTGGCTATACTTTCTTCTCCATTAGAAATCTGAGCAAGTCATAGAGAAACAGAAATAGATATGATGAATAGATGATCATGTATATGTTCATTCTGATAATTTTCATAAAAAAGTAATTAGCATTCCACACTACCAAGTGTGCAATCAACACATATTGCAAGGAAACTCACAATTTAGCATTTCAAAATGTTTGAACTATTGTAAAGTAGATTTCTTGTACTAGTTACCAGTTTTCATACAGATAAAATAGTATAATTCTGAACATCAAAGATGGTACATAGGAAATTGAACTTCTCATTAAAATAATGTAGTTGATTGAATCTAGTCCTGGAAAAACATTTACTCATAAAAAGCACTTGAAGCTATCTTGTTTTACATGCCATTTCAGCCCTAGCTCTTAAGATAAAATTTTTCAATAAAGAAAAGAATTCAAGTAATGTTGAAACTTTCTGTGGACAGCAAATTATCAAATTAGAAAGGAACCTTGTTCATCTTACTTTATGGAAAATGAATAATGTTATCTTCTAAAAAATATACTCAAAGTATAATCTCCCTATTTTGGTCAGAGATAGCTCAACTTGTGTGTTGAGTAAAATTTATTCCTGGAAAATAATAAGGTTCCCAAATATATATAAAGCTTCCATTCCAGAGAAAATAAGGCATTCAATGCCAGCAAGATGTCAGCAACATACCATCCCTGCTTACAGAATGTCCCTGCCCACAGGAAGACACAGGTCCAGAGGCCTGGGAGAAGGTCTTCCTTCCTGATAGCATCTGAACAAAGACTTTCAATCTCACAGTTACAAATGCGTTCCAGCTCAGAATGATGGATGGATTCCTTTAATACATATAGATGAACTACCTAGCCTGCTCACAATATGTACTATATTAGATTATTCCTCAATTAGACAAGCAAGTGCTTATGGCAATAACAAAGCATGGATTATGCAAAAATTAAAACATAATAGTATTTGATTATATATATATACACATATATGTTATAAGTTTATTTATGTATATGTATATAAGTTATGTATATGTTATGTATATGTATACAAGTTATGTATATAAATTATGTATATGTTATACATATACATATATGTATATAAGTTTATTTATTTACTTTGAGAGAAAGAGAGCAAGCTGGGGAGGGGCAGAGAGAGAGAGACAGAAAATCTGAAACAGGCTCCACACTGCCAGCATGGAGCTCGACACAGGGCTTGAACTCACGGAACTGTGACATCATGACCTGAGCCAAAATTTAGAGTCAGATGGTTAACTGAGTGAGCCACCCAGGTGCCTTGATCATATATTTTAAAGTATAATGTGAAGATCATAAAATGGCTGGATTTTTCTCATGCATATTATTTTTTGTGGGTTACATTTAGTGTTGGGGAGGACAGAGGATACACATTTTCTCTTCAAAAATCAGGGCCTTCAAAGGACTTTGCTCTGTCCTATGTGTGTAGTTGTGATAACATTCCAATAATTAGGATACAGTTAACCACAATTTAATAGAAATTGACTGTTTAAATCAACTGTTCTCATTCAGTGCAGCTGGGAGAAGGCTACGTCTCACCCACTTATACTAAAAGGCATGCAAAGCAAAAATCCTAAACATTTAATTTCAGCTGAACCAGCAGAGTTGCTGCTTGTCAAATAACAAAGAAATACAAAACTATATTTCAAGGCAGGTTCCCTAGAAAAGCTGAAACAATGACTACAATACATTTAAGGGAACTTTCACCCAAACACGAGTAGACGAAGATTACAGATCATAAGAACATACTAATTTTAAGGAGTTACACCAAGCCAAGTGTTCAAAGAAGTGGTTTTCATTGAGTACATATTTAGTTAGAAAAACAGAAGAAAATCTTGAATGAGCTCTAATGTAAATTCTTAAGGTTTCACAATATAGCACAATGGAACAGAGAACTACAAAATAGTTTTAGGAAACAGAAAATATAGTTTCAAAATCTTAAGTTTTAATAATGAAACTCAGAACTGTTATAAACCAAATTATGTCCTGGGAAGATGAAAGGAAGATATAGAGGAAAAATAATAGAAGGCATAAAAGAAAAGATAAGGGATATGGAACTAATCCAGGGCGTCCTAAAAAGAGAGAGGGATAGCTGGACAAGAAAAAATAATTAAACAGATAATGGAAGAAAACTTCCCAGAATGATAGAAAGATATAAGTTTTTAAATAGAAAGTCTTACTGAGTTTAAATAATTTACAAAGAGGTACCTAGAAATTTGTCTGAATAACATAGATAAAGAGAAAATTCTGTAAGCCTACAGATAGAATATATTACAGAAGAAAGAGAATAAAAGTTTCTCATGTAAGCTAAAAACAGAAACAAAAACCAAACAGATTTTCAGAGAAAATCACCATAATACAAGAATGATCTCCTAGCAATTTTTCAGTCTAACAAGACAAGACAACATTTAAGGATATGCAAGGAAGCTAAAATTATACCAATTTTATAATAATTGTAAGTGATTAATGAAGTTCACCAGTGTGAAGATTAAATCAGGGCAAAGATTTCTATCTGGCTGTCTTAATCTGTTTAGGCTCCCACAGCCAAAATACGACAGACTGGGTAGCTTAAACAACAGAGACTTATTTTCTCACAATTCTGGAGGCTGAAAGATGACAGCATGGTTGTTTCTAGTGATGGCTCTCTTCCTGGTTTGTAGATGTTGCCCTCTCCTGTGTCCTAACACAGCAGGGACAGAGAAGAATGTAGCCATCTACAAGCTGTGTTTAAGAAAAGGGAAGAGGGGCACCTGACTAGCTCAGTTGGTAGAGCATATGACTCTTGATCTCAAGGTCATGAGTTCAAGCCCCATTGAAGTGTAAAGCTTACTTAAAGAAAAAAAGAGAGAGAGAGAGAGAAGAAAGACTCAAAGGTGATTCAGCGATTATCAGAGTTGCTACTTCTACCAGAGGCTAGAGTACACAGGCCCCAGAGAACAAGACTACCTCCAGTTTCAACCGGCAGGCCCACCACCCAGCAGACCCTTGTGGGTGGACAAAGTAAGAAGCAGTGATAAATCTCCTACTCTCATTGCTTCTAAGGAACTCCTCCATCTCCTTCTTGCTTTGCCTCTTAGCTGGTGAACTTCTTGGAATTTTTTCCCTTTAGTGTAGGTATGATTGTTGTGTTTTGCTTTTTTTTATTAATCCTTTATGCTAAGTCTTTATTTTTTATTTTTTATGTATTTTTTAAAGTTTATTTATTTTTGAGAGACAGAGAGAGACAGAGCACAAGTAGGGGAGGGGCAGAGAGAGAGGGAGACATAGAATCTGAAGCAGGCTCCAGGCTCTGAGTTGTCAGCACAGAGCCCAAAGCGGAGCTTGAACCCACAAACTGTGAGATCATGACTTGAGCTGAAGCCAGATGCTTAAATGACCCAGCCACCCAGGCACCGCTATGCCAAGTCTTTTAAAACATGCCTGACAGCTGCTGAAATAGTAGGCTCCTTCTGTGGTGGTTCACAACTTTCCAGCATATTGGCAGCTATTAGAGTGATGTGATAAGAAAGATTGTATTCCTTGCTGGTATCATTCTATTCATTGCCCTAAGAGATCTCTTTCTTGGGATATTCGCAACTGTATTTTTATTTCCCAGTTTTAGTTGGTATTTTTAACATATGCTAAAACAATTCTTAAGGGCTCTGCTTTTTATCTGAGTGGCAGAGAACAAATGTCTACTAGAAATTAAACAGTTTAATACAGCATCAAGAATAGGCTTCATCTTAGACTCAATGGTGGGCAAATATCGTGAATTAAAAGGAAAATCTAACATAAAAGTCTTCATCTGTTTGAATATCTCCACAGAATGAAGTAAAACTCAACAGAATAGATAGCAGCCTCTAATTGGATAGGCCTATGCACGCTTGGGTAAGATGGAATATAAAACGAAGATTGTGTCAATAATCCATGGATCCACCACATATTAGAAGACTGCTCGGCTTCTCTGGATTGAAATCCTAATTGGTGTTGAGGGATATTAAGAACCTGATATTCTCTGGAGATGAGTTTTAGTGCACTTAATCTACTATAACCATTTTGCCTTGGTCATCAATGACTAGTTTGGGGTAAATCCCAAGATGATCAGAGAACTTCTATGGATTTACATGCTAATTGTAGTAGAAAAGAAAATCACTGAATGAGTTAATCATTCGACACAAACACAAAAATAGAAAAAGCTAAAAAAACAAAACCTAAAGAAACAGAAAAAATGAATTTGGAAAAAAAAAACAAACCAAAACTAATAAATCAGTTCCAGAGGTACTTCTTTGAAAAAACACACAAGCAAAATAATAATTAAGCCCATATTTAACCTAATTAAGAAAAGAGAGAGAAGATATAAAACACAAAGAGACATAAATATTAAAAAATTATTATAAATGGGAAGGAAATTAAAATAATATCATTTGCTCAAATATATGCAATTAAATTTGACAATGTGGAAAAATATGGATGCTTTCTTTGGAAAATAATTTCTAAAATTGACCACAAAAGAAATAAAGATACTGAATATTATCTAACATTTGTTGAATGAGAAAAATAACAGAGCTGCTCTGTAGAAATGATAGAGACCAGATAGCTCAAAGTGAACTCCATCACACTTTCAAGGAATAAGTAACTCCAACTGTCTAAAATGTTCCAGAATATGTGACAAAGGAAAGCTTCCAAATGTTGTCTATGAATTCACTATACCACTGATCACAAAACCAGACAAAAACAGTAAAAAAGAAGAAAAAAATTAATAACGTTAATGCAAAATGTTGGCCTATAGCTTTGAGTAAGATATTCGAAAAATAACATGAACTTGAATTCACTCTAGAAAGCTGTTATGATATTACAAACTCTCATAATATAATTCACTATATTGATAGCATTGCAGGTTTTGTTGACCGTTTCTCTCAGTAGCCATTCAAGTCCTCTTAGGGGTGTGCTTCCCTTGTAAATCAGAGGCTGGGAGTCTAAAATCTGCATTACCCAGTCACACTTAAATCTATGAACATGGGTGTGATTTTGGTTTCACCAGTCAGGAATGCAAATGAGATCTTGAGGCTTGAATTTAGAACTGAGTTAAGCAGGAAGAGAGGTAGGGAATGGGGGTTCGCTTTGTAATATGGTTTGAAGCAGAACTTTGTGGACCCAGGGACACCAGCTTCCTGATTCATCTTCACTTGAATGGCATTGGCAGCTGCTTTCCAGATGAGGGCAGCGCAGCAAGTACAATACTAAAGGCTGGGGCTTTATTTGGAATCTCAACCTAGAGCCAGCAACTCTGGCTCTTCAAAAGATTTTGAAAGCCGTTAAATATCTGGTATGAAATCCCTTTCTGCCTAAACTAGCTAGAGTGGTATCTGTTGCCTACAGTTGATACATAGGTCAAAGGAACAAGAACACATGGCCAGGACCCTTGATGTCTAAAAACTTTGAGAAAATGCAACTACCTGGATTCCTGTTAGAATTTCTTAATGAAATTGTGATATAGATGGATACTTCCTTAAGGAAATAAAATGTATGTCTTAAAAAAAAATTGGTATTGGGGGCATCTGGGTGGCTCAATCGGTTAAGCATCCGACTCTTGGTTTTGGCTCAGGGATGATTTCACGGTTCACGGGTTCAAGCCCCATGTGGGGCTCTGCATTTACTCTGCAGAGCCTGCTGGGGATTCTCTTTCTTCCCCTCCTCTGCTCACTCTCTATCCCCCGCCAAAATAAATAAATAAACATTAAAAAAATTGGTATTATGCTTACTGGATGAACACTAAAAGCATTCTCATTAAAGTATAACATGAAGTTGCCCATCTTAACTAGAATTTTTTAAGTTATTTTTTCTGGAAGTACCAGCCAATACAATTAGAGAAGTAAAAAGAAAAAAAATGCATAAATATTGAACAGAAAAGAGGCACCTGGGTGGCTCAGTTGGTTAAGCATCTAACTCTTGATTTCAGCTCAGGTCAAGATCTCACAGTCCTTGAGGTTTAGCCCTGCATTGGGCTCCATCTCACATTTCATGAGATCGAACCCCACACCGGGCTTTGCACTCACAACACCCAGCCTGCTTGAGGTTCTGTCTCCCTCTGTCTTGCCCCTCGCCCGCACACACTCCCTCTCCCTCTCCCTCTCAAAATAAAAAAACTAAACTCAAAAAAAATTGAGTGTAAGAAAAAAAAAATTATTTTCATAACTAGAAAATCCAAGATGATCAACTAAAACTATTAAAAAGACAGATTACCTAGTCATTAAATTAATATATTAAAGTTAAGCTTTTCTGTTTACAAATAACCACACAGAAGAAAATGGGGAGAAATCCCATTTCTAAGCCACCAAATGCAAAAGAAACTAAACAGAACCTAGAAATAAACATAACAAGCAGTATGTCAATTCTATATGCAGATAACTTTAAGGCTCCAAGAGACATAAAAGACATGAACAGTTTCTTACTGCATATGAGTACTTAGTATTTTAAAGACATCTGAACTATAATCTGTACACTTTATATGACTCCAATAAAAATAACAGAATATTCAATATCCATTTTTTGAAACTAGTTTAAGTGATTAAAATGTTTACAATGAAAACAAGCATTCAAGAAAAGCCATAAAAATTCTAAAATGTTAGAGATGAGATAATTTATGGCAATACTTAATAGCTATGAAAACACATTTGGTAGTGACAGTCATTAAAAGGATATAAAGTACTTTCATGATTAGATGGTGAGTTTTTAGAAATAGTCCTAAACAAATGTCAACAATTAGTATATGATAAAGGTGGCCTTAACAATTAGGGAGAAAGATTTTTATTTAATTTATTTTTTAAGTTTTATTTATTTAAGTAATCAAGAGGCAGATGCTCTTCCAACTGAGCCAGCCAGAAGAAAGATTAAAAAATAGTAATAACCTCAGATAGAATAACGATTTATTTTACTTTTTAGAATATTTTTTAAAAATTTTTAAAATTATTTTTAAGAGAGAGAAAGAGAGAGAGAGAGAGAGAGAGAGAGAGAGAGAGAGAGAGAGCGCGCGCGCAGGGAAGGGTCAGAGAGAGAGGGAGAGAGAGAATGCCAAGAAGGCTCTGCATGTCAGCACAGAGCCTGACACGGGGCTCCAACTTACGAACCATGAGATCATGACCTGAGCCAAAATCAAGAGTCAGATGCTTAACTGACTGAGCCACTCAGGTGTCCCTAGAATAATAATTTAAACAAACAAAATAACCCATAAAAGTTCTAAAACAAAAAAAAAATGGGAAAACTTTATTACAATCTTGTGTTAAGAAATTCCTTTTTAAGTAAGACACAATACACAAAAGCCATAAAGAACATTTTGATAAATTCAAGTAGATAAAAATTTTGTATGTTAACAATATTATAAACTAAATACAAAGTCAAGTGACAAAATGGAAAAAAATATATAATTACAGCACATTAGCCAAAGTACAAATTTATTTTTTTTAAAAATTTGTTTACAAAATTTTTTTTTTAATTTTTTTTTCAACGTTTATTTATTTTTTGGGGGGACAGAGAGAGACAGAGCATGAACAGGGGAGGGGCAGAGAGAGAAGGAGACACAGAATCGGAAACAGGCTCCAGGCTCTGAGCCATCAGCCCAGAGCCCGATGCGGGGCTCGAACTCACAGACGCAAGATCATGACCTGGCTGAAGTCGGACGCTTAACCGACTGCGCCACCCAGGCGCCCCAACAAAAATTTTTTTTTAATTTTTTTCAAAACCTTTTTAAAGATATAATTTATGTACCATATTATTAACCATTTAATGGTTTTTAGTATACTCAGAGAGTTGTACAACCTCATAACTATCAGTTTTAGAATATTTTCATCACCCCCAGAAACCTGTATCCATTAATAGTCACTCTCCCATTTCATCCCAAACCAGCTCCCTCCACCTAGGCAACTTTCTTTCTGTCTCCATAGTTGTACATACTCTGGGTATTCTATTTAAATGGTATTTATTATTATGTGGTCTTTTGTGATTGACTTCTTTCACTTAGCATAATGTTTTTGAGATTCATCCATGTTGTAGGGTAGCATTGTCAATACTTAATTTCTTTTTCTTGATGAATTTCTTTTTATTGATGATAATGTTTCATTGAATGAATATACTAATTTACCTACTTATTCATCAGTTGAACACATGAATTGTTTCTACTTTTTGGGAATTATGAATAATGCCACTAGACACATTTTTGTACAAGATTTTATATGGACATATGCTTTCATTTTTCTTGGGTATATACCTAGAAACAAAATTGCCAGGTCATATGGTATTCTATTTTTAAACTTTTGAGGAACTATCAGACTGTTTTCTAAAGTGGCTGCATGCATTTTACATTCCTACCAGAGTGTAGAAGGGTTCCAATTTCTCCATACACTTGAAAACAATTGCTATTATCTGCATCAAGTTTTATGTGTTTTATTTTTAATTTTTTTAATGTTTATTTATTTTTTAGACAGACAGAGCATGAACGGGGGAGGGGCAGAGAGAGAGAGGGAGACACAGAATCGGAAGCAGGCTCCAGGCTCTGAGGGGTCAGCACAGAGCCCGATGCGGGGCTCGAACTCACGGACCGTGAGATCATGACCTGAGCCGAAGTCGGACGCCCAACCAACTGAGCCACCCAGGCGCCCCATATGTGGTTTTAATTTGCATATCTCTAATGACTATTAATGTTAAGAATCTTTTGGCCATATCTATATCGTCTTTGGAGACACAGCTATTCAGTTTTTTTTGCCCACTTTTAAATTGCATTGACTTTTTCTATTGAGTTATAAGAGTTCTTTATATATTCTATACGCTAGTGCCTAAACAGAAATATGATTTGCAAGTATTTTCTCAAATTCTGTGGGTTGTCTTTTCCCTTTCTGGATAGTGTTCTTTGAGTTTGCTCCTCTAGACTTCCCTTTCCCAGCATGAAATCTCCACTCTATGAGCAACCTGGACTGGCGGCAGAGTCCCAGTATTCTGGGCCTGCCATACCTAGGGTAGAGCCTCCATTCCATGCATGGGGCAGAAATGAAGGAAAAGAGCCCTTAGCCTCTTGACCACATCTTTTCAGAATTTTGCCTCTTCAACTTGGTGTTGGAGGAAGTGAGAAATGCTGGTGGCCTGTCCCTCCAGGTGAAATACTATCTCCTTTGGTTGGAGATGAAGACACCTGAAGTCTCATCTATTTGGCCATACACATCTGAAGGAAGCGAGGGGGGAAGCAGCAGACCATGCCTCAAGTGCCACAGACACTTTTCTTCCTAAGATTTGGTACATTTTTTCCAAATAAATGCTTCTTCATTTGCTTTGTTTGCTTAAGACAATTTCCAGAGATTTTAATTTTTTTTTTTTTTAATGATTTTTACCAGTTTTAGTTGTTTCCCTGGGGACACATCTACAGGGCTCCTAATGCCACCATTTAGGAAAATGGAGCTCTACTAATTTACTTTTAAAAAGGATTTCCAAAAATTTTTAAAGAAGATAAAAACCCTTTATCTTTAATTTGGCTATTCTACCTGTTGCATCTGAATCACAGAATGTTGCATTTAGAAGGAAACTTTAGCAATCATTTGTTACAGTCACCTCCTTTTTCAAATGAGGTAACTGCCCCTTTAGTAGATAAAAGACTTAGCTAAGGTTCACACAGCTACTCAATGCAGAACAAATAGAGGATCTGCTGCCACTTGATTGACACATTTTTTTTTAATTTTTTTTTTCAACGTTTATTTATTTTTGGGACAGAGAGAGACAGAGCATGAACAGGGGAGGGGCAGAGAGAGAGGGAGACACAGAATCGGAAACAGGCTCCAGGCTCCGAGCCATCAGCCCAGAGCCTGACGCGGGGCTCAAACCCACAGACCGCGAGATCCTGACCTGGCTGAAGTCGGATGCTTAATCGACTGCGCCACCCAGGCGCCCCCGTTTGACACATTTTTTAATGTCAACTTGAGAAGGAGGTCTTTACATGACCAACTTTGTGAGGCCAGGCAGGAGGGAACAACATTATCATTGCTTTCTTTACATATGTATCATACCTTCATCATGTACAGCACCTTTTTTTTTTTTTTT
The DNA here is from genome assembly GCF_018350175.1 of Felis catus. NCBI lineage: Eukaryota > Metazoa > Chordata > Mammalia > Carnivora > Felidae > Felis > Felis catus. The sequence goes on from NC_058371.1 coordinate 109,142,875, forward strand.
TTTTTTTTTTTTTTTGCCTGATGTGTTATGTGCTGTGAAGACAGGAAGGCAAGGGAGTGTCCAGAATGAGCATGAGAATGAGTAGGAGGTGGCTGGGGCCACTGCGGCTGACATCTTTGTCAGCAGCACATATGATATCTTTTGAATGGTTATTTTTGACAGGCGAGGAGGTCTGTCATATTGAGGATATGAAACAAATTATGTTAGGCACCAATTTCAGTCATTTGTTTTATCTTTGTTTTTACCAATTTTAGTCATTTGAAATACTCTCCTACACGTTTTTCTACAATCCAAGTTTACTTAGTGGTTTCAACATGTTTTGTACTAAAAATCTTTTCTGATTCACAAAAGAAATCTTAGGTTAGACTGACAGCATGAGGGTAATTATATAAGCACAAGCAGGACTGATATTCTGGGGATTTAAATGTGCCTACAAGTGAATGTTAATTGCAAAAGGTAATCATGTCACTTAATAGCAGTTAATTTGCTGGCTGCAGATAAATATATATTTTTAAAACTCACCAAATTCCCAACAATTGCATCAGTCCACTCTTCATTGTCTGGTGTCTACCCTTTCCCACTGCTACCTCTGAGCTAAGAGAATACAAGCACATATGCACAGATGAAAAAAGCCACAAAACCTTCTCATCCTTCAAATCTCTGCCTCCTTCAGCCAGGCAAAATGCCCAGCTGCCTGACTTTGAGGTCAGGTTGCAACACATATTTATGTAAAATATCTCCTTGAGGCTAGCAGTTTTAATATAATATTTCCAGTTTTGAATTACTGCTGAGTTTTGTTTTATTTGATCCTTGATGCAGCTTTTGAAAAGATACAATCAAAAAGCAACTAAAATGTAATACAAATGAGGTAGGATGGGATAAGATGAAATGACAACGTACATTTGAAAGAAATGCATTATGTGAAAGGAAGAAGATGGAGAAAATTGGAAATAAAAAATGATAAAAATATAATGAAGGAAAAAATGACTAAGAGCAAAGTGGACAACGGTGTAAGAAAAACTGGAAAAGATGGGAAAGAATAAAATGATTGGAAAGATGTAAACATGTAAATAGTATAGTTTCAACTGCTAATTGTATACTTTCCTGTGCTCATATTTCTACTCCTGCTAATCATCACTGCCAGTGTTATTTCTATTTCTTTTCAGCTAGAACATAAAGACTTACATGATATAAGCACCAAAGCATGCCTTTTGGATAATTTTGTATTATCATTCCAAACTTCAAAATAACATCATCCATTGCGAATTCAAAGCAAAAACTTTTGTAGATATATAAATGATGTAATGTACTTAGTATTAGGCTAGATGTTAAACACATAGGAAATATTTTTCTTGATAAAATATTTGGGTTGGAGTAATTGCCTCTTTCTCCCTGCACCAATTCTGAATTATGTCAAGGCATGGATTTGTTACAGAATCAAAGGAATATCTTTGGACAGTATTAATTAAATCTGGATAGAAGCCTGAGAGATTCACCTGTAAACAAAACACAGGAGATCTGTGGCGTGATCTTTCTGAGAATTCTTTTCACATCTAAGAGAATTTTCCTGCAGAGCTGTAAGAATAACAATTTCATTGCTGCATCTTCCAGGTTAAGAGGTCTCTGGATTTGTGAAGAGCCACTGACCTATTTTCCCCAAGTGTCTCTGTTAACAGGACAACATATCTTGGTCATCTGGTTTTCCTACCTACAACAAATTCGAAGACAAAAATGAGAAAGCAGGAGGTAACAGCTCAAAACAGATGTGACTATTTGGGGATTAAGGAACAGGTGACAATGAGAGATGGGAGAGAAAACTCTCCCAGAACCTGAACATGGGCTCAAAGTTTTTACAGAAAGTATAGAACTCTAGGAGTAATGAAACATAGTTAATACTTTATAAACAGCCAGATGATAGAGATAATATACAGATAAATGAATAGATAGGTGATAGAAAGAGGGCAGAGAGAAAAGAAAAGAAAGAAAAGAAAAGAAAAGAAAAGAAAAGAAAAGAAAAGAAAAGAAAAGAAAAGAAAAGAAAGGAAAGGAAAAGAAAAGAAAAGAAAAGAAAAGAAAAGAAAAGAAAAGAAAAGAAAAGAAAAGAAAAGAAGAGAGAAAGGAAGGAAGGAGGGAGGGAGGGAGGGTGAAGGTACCTTTGAAAATAGGTTTGTATCCCCATGGAGTGAGGAAGTTCATGTAGTTCATCCATGGATAGATTGGCTTATCAATTCTAATGCTCTGCAGCTTCAAATCCTAAACTACTACCTGTAGCTTCAATATCTTCCAACTTCTAAAGTGGAGGATTTCATTTTGTTAATCCTAAACTTGCATAATGGGGATTTGAGAAGCCAACCTAACATTTTAGTTCCATTCTCACCTTTCCATGAAGATTTAGTCTTATGTTCCACGTTAATGAATGGCTCGGCCTGTGTTCAGGGATCCTGATCCTCTGAGACCGTGACTCCTTCTCCAATTTTCTTGGGTGCTTGATCCCTCTCTGTGGCTAAATCTATTTTTTCTGGTCATTACTCCCTGCTGCTATAGTGTAATCCACCTGGATTTCAAACCACTGCTTCCTGGCCTGATATGGCTTCTCTGTCATCAGCAGGCTGCTCACTGTGGCTCCTCACTGATTCCCACTGCCCCCTTGCCCAACCTTCTCCCACTGCTGACAACAACACTCATTCTACTGCCAGGGGTCTGTCTGACCTTAAACCTCTGGCCAGCCTATCCTGTCATCACTCAGGCCTGGATTATAACATATTGAAACATGGAGAGGAGCTCAAGATCTGTTCATCCCCAATGTTTAGAAGGCAAGGATCAGAATAAGCATTCTCGTAAGATATCATTAATAAATATTAAAGAAAACACAAGGATCTCCAATGAGTGCATTTCCAGATGTCTGGGAAAACCATTCATGCAGGAAACACTGTTTTTTAACAAAAGTACAGGTAAATGTACATATTTGCTCATTATTCCATTTGGCACAAACATATTTAAGATAAGCATTTAAAGTGCCACTTAATGTAAGTATAGTGCTAGGTATAGAGACATTAAAGCTCTCGTCAACCTCAGGGGCTCTGGTCTGGGCAGGGGCCTGGGGAGAAGTTGCTTCTGCTTATAGAAATGGAAAGAATATTACCAGAAGTGAAAAGTCTCAGCGTTCACATTACCTCTTACATCTAGCCCAACATTCACGTGAAAGACAGAGGTCACACCCTAAATCACTCAGTCTAGATACTTCTCCATATTAAGCATTTTCTCTTTTCAGTGTCTTTACAAAGTCTTCACAGGGGAAGGCTGGCAATCAGGTCATCCTGCTGCTCATGGCTACACCATTAGACTGTGCTCAGGTTTAAAAGATTGGACAAAACCTCCCTGGTAACTGCACCCCTGAGGCTGCCCACATGGATCCTTTCCTGCACAGTGGCCTACTTCAGGTTCCAAGCGCCTTTTTTCATTAGAGCAATTTGCCTTGTCAGGAAAGCAGCAACAGTCAAAAGCCAGTGATCCTATTCCTTTTGCACTGTTCTCCATTCTAATGTGCAAAACAGCACACTTCATCCCTCAGTGAAGAAAAATAATGATATTTTATGATGAAGTCTTTTTATTGAGAGGAAAATTCATTACAAAGCCATTATTTGAATATCAAGACATTCCCCCATATTTGGAAAGAAGTGCATCAAAGAAAAGTTTGTCCCCATTTTTTTTTTTGGTCTGTATTGGCCATCTTTATTTTATTGCTGTATTCACCTGAGTAGAGGGTCACCAATAAATCTCAATTTTGTTCAGAGGTAGCATTATGACTGAGAAAATTGAGGAGTAAGGTTCATATCATATGATCAAGGCAACCCATTTATCAAAAATATTCTGACAGAGAAAATAAAGTGAACTATTTTGTGCTATTAATCATGGCACCAAGTATGAATAAAATCAAGGTCGATGCCAGTTATTCTTGAATTGATTCGAGAGGGAAAAATCAAGTGAGTTAAGTAACCTAAACTGATCACATTAATGCAGTGATGCAGGCAAATATTCTTCATGTCTTATAAATAAATTTTACAAATTTGTAAATACTCCTTGAGCTGTTTCTCAAGTGTATTAATTTCCTGTATCTTTTTTTAACTTGCTTCCTGGGTTCCTATGACATAGTAATAAAATGCTTAAACACTAGACAGAGGCAAAACATGACATACCACCAAACTGCTATGTCCATCACTGAGGAGACACAGAATCATCAATCAATCAACGATTGACTAGTGAGTTGATAGAGTCAGTATGGACTTGATGCCAGGCACTGTACTACTTATACCATGACACAATAGGAATTGTGCTATCAACAGGACAGAATTTTGCCTTTAGAAGCAGAGGTTCACTTCTGTTTGACATGTTTTTGACAGCCAAGTGGATTTTTAACTCTGCCCAACTTGTCTTCTGTCCTGTGAGACAAATATCAATGCCAGCAAGAGGACCCGTTTTAGCTAGGGGATGAAGTATATTAACTGGCCAAGCATAAGTAGTATTCCAAGATATTCTTCCAATAAGAAACATACTGAATTTTAGAAACTCTAAGCAGGTTTTGTCTAGTGTTTACACTATGAATTATGCATTACGAATGCTTCACATTTGTGTTCTCAAAATTATGAAATGAGGTAATGTACACAAAATTGCCTCATAAATTCTAAAGCTTTGCAGATAAAAATGTGTCTCTGTAATGTTGGTTTTCATAGGAAAGAAACTATAGAACGGAGTTATACTTGGTTAGTCACTACTGATAGCCATTCAATCATTGCAACACATTACAGGCAGTCAGATTTATAAGCAGTTTCATAAGAATAAACATGTCTAGTGGCACCTGGGTGGCACAGTCGGTTAAGCGTCCGACTTTGGCTCAGATCATGATCTCACAGTTCATGTGTTCGAGACCCACGTCGGGCTCTATGCTGACAGCTCAGAGCCTGGAGCCTGCTTCGGATTCTGTGTCTCCCTCTCTCTCTGCCCCTCCCCCACTCATGCTCTGTCTCTCTGTCTCTCTCTCTCAAAAATGAATAAACATTAAAAAGAATAAACATGCTTAACGGTCCTGCCAGAAGAGGGACATACCCTTCCAGTTGTCTCACATCTGCAAAGATCCACATATGGGAACTCTGGAATCCAACCATTAATGGCAGAGCTATCCCATCAACATGTAACTACTCAACGTCTGGAATTTTACTTAAGAGACAAACTGTTTTAATTTGAGCCTCTGTATGTTTGAGACTCTTTATCATAGTAGCTTGACCTATCTCTTAGCTAATACTTCTAATCACTATCTATTTGTTTAAGTATGTTTATTCTCAAAAAATTGTATAATGTTGTCTTATATGTTTTTTGAAATCCACGAAGACTACTGTGTCAGAGAGGTCATTCTATTTCCATCTGTTTACTCAAACAACAGTGCAGTGGATATTTCTGCATAGTCTTAGCATGTACCTTTCTAAGAGTTTTGAGTTTTCCAGCTTATACTAAACATGCAGTTGCAAGATGTATAAGCACATTGCTTCACTAAGTAACTGCCACTTTGCTCTTCAAAATCTCTTCATCAGTTTTTATTGCACCAGCAGTGAATGAAGATCTCTCTTTCCAACACCCTTGCCAACACTTAATATTATCCAACTTCATAATATTTTTGTCAACCTGGTTGATGGAAATTGGTATCTGTAGTTGTTTTATATTCACCTTATTCTTGCTTATTTGGGTTTTACTGTTACTCTTTTTCTATCTTCTTGAAATAAACACTTATCTCATTTTTTTCAGTTATTTTTGGTACCTGAAAAATGTATGAAATGTGTCCTTTCCCCCTAAGTACTGCATTAACTATATTTCACATATTTTAGCATACAATGTTTTCCTGGTCATTCATTTCTAAAAATTTAATAATTTACCTACTGAGTTCCTAATTAACCAGATAATTATTTAGTGTCTTTCTCTTTTGTTTTTTGGGTTTTTTTTAGTATGCTTCTAGTCACATAGGACTTTTTTATAGGTAGTCATTTATTACTGATTTGTAGTAATACCACATTTTGATTAGGAAATTTAGCCTGTATAATATTAATGTTTTAAAAATTATTGGAGCTCTTCTAGGGGACTAGCATATTGTCAATGTTTGTGAATATTCTATACATTTTGGAATGAACATGAATTTGGTATTTGTTGAATATAAGGATAAATTTATATGTACTCATATATACACATAAATACATACACAAGCTTATTGATCTTACTATTGAATTTTTCTATACCTCTACATATATTTTATTTGCTTAATATATCTGTTCCTGAGTGAGTCCTCTAAACATTTCCAGCTCTTATTCATAACATCCTGCAGGCACCACTCCCCACCCCCGGGGACAAATGGGATCAAATAGCACCTCCCAGAAACTAGAAGCTAAACTTATACACAAGGCTATGTTTTTCTCGTTCATGTAATTTTTTCGCCAATACTCTTATATACTATGTATGATATATACCTAAGGATTTATTTAACTGTCCCTTTGGGGAGATGAGAATTCAGCTGTTCCCTTACTATCACCATTCCTTAATAAAAGAAAATTTAAATGTATCATTTAATTAGGAAATACTCTATGGTAAGATCAAATTACTGTGAAATAAAATAACACTTTTAGACTGAAAAATATTATGTATGCACTTTAATAAGAAAGAGTTGAAAAGGGAAAATAATTAGATGATACATTAAAATGTCTTCCTATTGATTTCTTCTTTGCATTTTCTGACCAATTCCCTATAAATTATGGTAACTTCATGGTAAAGAAATCTTAATTAAAATGCCAAGTGCAAAAGGACGGGATGTGGCTGACAAAATATGTAAATGCAAATAAAAAAGACTGTAGGGAAAGCGAGACTTCATCGAAGGTGACATGATTGCGGAAAGAAGATGTGCTGAGCAAGCACCTCAGCAGAACAAGCAATTTGGGGCAGTGCCATAAGCTGCAGGCAATATAGAAAAAACACACTGAAAATGTAATTGAGAACAGCTTGGGTAATTAGACCCCAAAACGGCATCAATCTTTAGGACTGCAAAGGCAGAGGAAAACAAATTGGCAATAAATAAGAAATAATGATAATGCAAAAACAACAAACACACATATAAGGAGAAGCACAACTTGCTTTGACTTTTGGGTAAACAGCATTATAAAAGTCTGTTTTCAAGTTAAATGTATACAGATGTAGATTTATACACATGTGTGTGCTCCTTTATGTGTGTATATGCAAATGAAGAGATATACTAGCACAACATAAGTGTCTTAAAAGCAAAATGGTGTTCTGCAGCCCCCAGAGTCTGTAAAGATATTCTAAAGGAATGTCCCTTCTTTATAACAGAAGTTGGGATAGGGAATCAGGACAAAGAGACTAAACAGTGTAAGAAGTCTTCCAAAAGAAGTCATCCTCATTAGTAGTTTTTTCCCCTAATGAAGTCTTGTTATGGACAAAGCAAAGAGAAAAGTGAAATTGTTATTGTTTCAAAAAATAACATGGAATCTATTAAATGTGAAAGAACAATCAGCGACAGAAGGAAGACTCAATAAAAGGGGTGCTTTTCCATCTAGTTTGCCTAAATTGCACCTAGTTTAGAGGCTAAATAACTCTCAGTTTCTATTTCAGAAAATGATCAAACCACAGATATAATTATATAATCTTAGGGCTTGTCAAACACAGATTACTTGCGAATATCATATCTTTGACTATACTGTACTTTCCACTTGACATTTCCCACTTACCCTCTTTATATTTCCTTTCTCAGACATGGGTGTATTTGAACAACACTTAATATTAAAGGCATATTCCAAAGGTGGACTTGCCTAAGGCTAAGTACATGGTATAATAACAGTCACTAGGGTAGCCCAGTAAATAAATTACCTACTTCTCTAAAACCAGAGGTAGAATAAATTTCCTTAATGAAATTGTCATGTCCCCACTCTCTCAAACGCAAGATTATCTAAGCCGACTCACTCATTCAAAAAATATCTATTGAACTCTTACCATGTTTCAGGTGCTATGATAAGATCAGTATCTTAGTATCTTATCTAGATAGATCTTATCTAGATAGATCACTATCTAGAGTATGGAAAAACAAAAACAACACCAAAAATCCCAGCCCTTGGGGCACCTGGGTGGCTCACTGTGTTATGATCTCACAGTCCATGAGTTCAAATCCCATGTCGGGCTCTGTGCCAACAGCTCAGAGCCTGGACCCTGCTTCTGATTCTGTCTCTCTCTCTCTCTGCCCCTCCCCTGCTTGCACACTGTCTATCTCAAAAGTAAATAAACATTTAAAAAAATTTTAAAGTCCCAGCCTTTGTGGAATTTATATTCTATTGTAGTGGCAGACAGTGAGAAAAATAAGAAAAGGTATATAGTACATTAAATGGTGATGATTGCTAAAGAATAATACAAAACAAAGGATGGAGATGGGCAATAAGGTGACAGTAGAAATTCAGTAGTAATCATATTTAGGATGTAAAATATAATTTGTGAAATAAAAAAACACATAAAATAGAATAAGTGAAATGAATGGATGAGCTGGTGAGTTAGAAGACTGCATCAAGAAAATTTTCCCATAAAATTGTAGAAAAGGACAAAAAAAATGAAAACATAATAGTTACATGGTAGGAGAGATGGATATGTTTATATCTGCATAATGAAGTCCTAGAAGGAGGATAATATTTTTTCAAAAGGAAAAAAAATATTTGAAAAAAAAATGAAGACAAATGGTCTTCAAACTGAAAGGGTCACAATCTAACAACTTCTCACCACCTCCGTGCTACTACCTTAACCCAAGTTGTCACCTCTGACCTGGATAACTATAGTAGCCTCCTAATAGCCTAATAGCCTCTGAATAGCCTCCACTCTTTTCCTCCTAAATCCAGTCTAACATAGCAGTTACAGGAAACTATTCAAATTATAAACCATAACACATCGCTGTTCTCTCAAAACCCTATAACTGCCACTCTGATTAAAAGTCAGTATTTTTACATGTAGTATCCAGATACTGGTTGCTAAACCACTCCCCAATAAAAGTCACCAGGGTTCTTTGAAGAAAGGGCTGATTCTAGAACTGAGGCAGGAAACACACAAAATTAACTTGCAGCATCTTGTGACAGAAAGCACGGGAAGTGTCCAAATTAAATACAACAATGGGGGTTTGTCAAAGGGTTAGAGGAGCCAACTGAAAGAGTTCCCAATGGCCAGAGTTAGAACAACGTAAACACAAAATGTAATGCAGTACTGAATTATAACCTAAAGTAAAAAAAAATAAAAATCTAGGAGTCCATACAGATATAAATATTTAAATAAACAAATACATAAAGTAGAAGAAATAAATTTCCTATGCAGAAGAATCCCAAGCAATTTATGCAGACACCTGCACTCAGGAACAATGGAACTGGTAGGACATAACAATACTGTCAGGTGGAAAATAACACTCTACTCTTTGAATGTGGGCTATGCATAGTGACTTTCTAGCAAAGAGTACAGCATGGAAATGGGAGGGAAAAAGAATAACTTTACAGTAGATAAACCTGATAAGCAGTACTCCATCCAGGTGATCAAGATTAAAAACAATAGTGATAAGTCATACAGATAGGATGTACCGTCAATGTGATAGGATAAAAATGGCACTTTACCTCTGTGGTCTTTCTTCCAAAAACATATATAAGCTAAATATATCATGAGTTAGACATCAGAAAAATTACAATTGAGGAACATTCTATAAAATATCTGGCCTAGAATCCTTGAAACTGTTAAAGTTATCAAAAATAAAGAAAGTCTGAGAAACTGTCACAGCCCAGAGAAGCCAAAGTATACATGTTGAGTAGATGTACTCTCGTAACCTGAATGGGATCTCAGAACAGAAAAAGAACATTAGGTAAAAACTAAGGAAAACTGAATAAAGTGTGGATTTAGTTCTTTTAAAACATAAATTCTTACAATGATCTGAATTCCTCTACGTGTCCTGGCTTTCTAGTATTTTCTAGCCATATCTCCTACTATTTCTCCCATCTTGATCAGTTCTTTGTTTTGTTTTGTTATGTTTATTTATTTTGAGAGAGAGAGAGTGAGAGAGAGAGTGAGAGATAGAGAGAGCAAGGAGGGGGAGGCCAGAGAGAGGGAGACAGAATCCTAAGCAGGCTCCATGTTGTCAGCACAGAGCCCAACATGGGGCTTGATGTCACAAACCATGAGATCATGACCTAAGCCCAAATCAAGAGTCAGACACTTAACCAGTTGAGGCACCCAGGTATCCATCTTGCTCAGTTTTAACCACAATGTTCCCTACCATTCTTATGCTCCAGAATGTTCTGACCTCAGGCTTTTCACCGGTTGTTCTCATTACCTGGAACTCTCTTCCCCAGTTATCCCAAGACTCACTCTGACCGCCTTCAAATTTTGTTCAAATGAAACCTATTCAATGAAGCCTATACCCTGATTAATGCAGTTAAATCATAAACTGGTCCCCCCAACAATCTCAGACCACTCTAACCTTAACACTGTGTAACAAACAATATACTATACTTATTTATTATATTTATTTTAGATCACTACTCTTCATCCTCTTCCCTCTCAATTAAGTTACATGTTCAATAAGTAAAAAATCTGTGATGCTATTTATAGATATATTCTGATATAAATACATTCTGTTTATAGATACATTCTAATATAAATACATTCGGTTTACAGATACATTCTAAACACCTAGAACAATGACTAGATAGAGTGGGTTTTTAATATATATTTCCTCGGGGTGCCTGGGTGGCGCAGTCGGTTAAGCGTCCGACGTCAGCCAGGTCACGATCTCGCGGTCCGTGAGTTCGAGCCCCGCGTCAGGCTCTGGGCTGATGGCTCAGAGCCTGGAGCCTGTTTCCGATTCTGTGTCTCCCTCTCTCTCTGCCCCTCCCCCGTTCATGCTCTGTCTCTCTCTGTCCCCCCAAAAATAAATAAACGTTGAAAAAAAAAAAAATATATATATATATATATATATATTTCCTGAATAAATTAATAGATTGCCAAAGAGATGATATAAGAAAAAAAATACACACATAGAACTATTTCAGAAAAATTTTAAAACACTGCTATGGCCTAAAAGTTTGTCTTCCCAAAATCCACATGTTGAAATTCTAAACCTCAAAGATAATGCTATTAGTTGATGGGGCCTTTGGGAGATATTAAAGTTATAAGGGCAGAGCCCTCATGAAATGGGATTAATGCCTTATAAGAGAGGCTTCAGAGAGATCCCTAGTCCCTTCCACCATGTGAGGATCCAGAGAGAAAGTGCAAGCCATGAACCAAGAAAAAGGATTTCACCAGAATGTGACCATGCTGGCACTTTGATCTTGGACTCCCCAGCCTCCCAAACCGTGAGGAATAAATCTCTGTTGTTTATAAACTACCTAGTCTGTATTTTGTTATAGCAGCCTTTGAACAGACTAAGACAAATATCAAATACAGAAGAAAGATTCTAAAAACTTCAAGACCAAAAGAGCAAAACAACTTCCAAAGAACAAGAATTAGGTTAACATAAGACACCCTCAACAGTCACACAAGGTTTAAGACTACAGTGAGGAAATATTTTAACTATTAAATGAAGAGAACTTTAAAATCACAATTTTGCATTCTGTGAAGTGTTAGTCAAATGTGAACGTACAATGAAAATATTTTCAGACATTTAAATGATCTAAAACATTGCCATTTGAAAAGCACACTGAATAGTTTCTGAGGAGCTGGACCAATAAGAGAAAAAAATCCAAGAAATGCTGAAATAGTTAGGGAAAGGTAGCAATAGTGATAAAAATTAATTGGAAAATCTATTTAAATACAGGGGCGCCTGGGTGGCTCAGTCAGTTAAGCGTCCGACTTCAGCTCAGGTCACGATCTCACAGTCCATGAGTTCGAGCCCCGCGTCGGACTCTGGGCTGATGGCCCGGAGCCTGGGGCCTGCTTCCGATTCTGTGTCTCCCTCTCTCTCTGCTCCTCCCCCATTCATGCTCTGTCTCTCTCTGTCTCAAAAATAAAATAAACGTTAAAAAAAAAATTTAAAAAAAAATAAATCTACCTAAAACAAATAAGGTAAATATGAAGAAAAGGAAAAATGGAAGGAAGGACAAGAGGGAGGATGGGAAGAAAGGAGGGAGGAAGGAAGGAAAAGAGGGAAGCAATTTCAAATAACCCAGATTTAAAATTCTAGATGATACTAACATTACTGAAGGGGTGAAAGGGAGTTCAAGGGGTCTATGAGCATGCCAAGAAGATTCAAACATTCTTATTTTCCTAAATGCAGAGATAGATATAAATGTAACAGTAACAAAGAAAAAAAGGAAAAAAGAAATTTTGTAGGAGAGAGAAACTGAAATGAAAAGTAAACAAGTAAGAAATGGGTCCAAAATACCTGCAATCACAATCAATATAGATAAATTGATTAAATTTATTAGTTACAAAACAGAAACTGTTAGATGGCTTTTAAACCTCCAGCTACAGTTCAATTAGAAAAGACTCAAGTGACACTTGAGGACAGAAAAGCTAAAAGTGAGAAAAATAATGGTAGGTACATACTATTCAAAACAAAGCTGGTATGGTCATTTTGTTTTCAGACAAATTCAACTTTAAGTGAAAAATTGGTATTATAGACGTGATTGCTTCATGAAGATGAAAGATCCAGTTTATTAAAAATTTTTATGACTACAGATATACTGTACCTAATAAAAAGTCACAGAATTTATAAAATCAAAATTAATAGACTTCTAAAGAGAAATTGGCAAATCTTCCAATCAGAGGACAAGACTAAAACACAGCTCTTTAAAGGAAAAATAGGTACATCAGGATTATGGAATAGGTATCATACATACAGAGATTATTTGACTACACCAAAATTAAGCTAGAAATTATTAAAAATACAAATAAAAATTCCCACATATTTGGAAATAGAGTGTACTTTCTAAGTAACTCTTCTTTCAAAGACAACATAATGAAAACTGCATAATCATGAAAAGACTGTATGTCAAAATTTGAAGCTACAGCAAAACAGTACTTAAAGGGAAATTAAATATCTCAAATAATTACCAAGTAAACAAACAAATGACAATAATTAATAAGTTCAACACACAACTTAAGAGTTTAAGAGAGAAAAGAATGAAACCAAAAAAATAGAAAAAGTAATAAAGGTAAAAGCAAATATTGGTGAAACAGAGAAAATGAGGCTCAAAAAGTCAATGTTGGTTGTTCAAAAAAATGAACAAAGCACAAACCTCTAACAAAATTGATAAAGGAAAAAAAAGAAGATATATGTAAAAAACATTTTGAATAAGATAGAGGAGATATTATTAGAGATAAAACAGATATTAAAGATGTAACAAATGTATCAATAAACTTATGATGAGTAATTTTAAAACTTAGTTGCTTGGAAACATTCCTAAAAAATGTAACTTGCCACAACTGATTCCAAAAAATAGAAAAATGAAGACTCATAATTGAAACCATAGCTTAAAATCATCCCATAAGAAAATAGTCTCAAATGATTTGCAAGTGAGTTCCACCAAATTTTCATGAAAAAGATCATTACAATCTAGTAGAAACTCTTTTAGACAATGGAAGAAAGACTAGTTTTCAAGCCTGTAAAATATTAATGCAACACCTGACAAATAAATTATAGGTTCTTCTCATAAATAACCATACATGAAAAAAAAAAACTAAATCAAGGAGCATATTTGAGATACATATATGAGAATCACACATGACCAGGTAGGATTTATTCCAGGAATGTAAGGATTGGTTAATATTAGGTGGGTTAACATTTAATATGTAAAAATTTAACATATAATAATATATAGCACTTAACATATAAATGTCACCACTGGTTATCTCAATAGAAAGAGAAAACACAAAGAAATGGATAAACATTCCATGCTCAAGTATCAGAAAAACAAATATTGTTAAAATGTTTACAAAGCAATCTACACAATCAAAGCAATCCCAATCAAAATAACACCAGTATTCTTCACAGAACTACAACAAACAATCCTAAAATTTGTATGGAACCAGAAAAGACAACAAATAGCCAACGTAATGAAGAAAAGAAAAACCAAAGCTGGAGGCATCACAATTCCAGACTTCAAGCTATATTACAAAGTTGTAATCATTAAGACTGTATGGTACTGGCACAAAAACATACACACAGATCAATGGAACAGAATAGAGAGCCCAAAAGTGGACCCACAAATGTATGACCAACTGATCTTCAACAAAGCAGGAAAGAGTTTCCAATGGAAAATAGACTGTCTCTTCAGTAAATGGTGTTGGGAAAACTGGACAGCGACATTCAGAAGAATGAAGTTAGACCACTTCCTTACACCATACATAAAAATTAACTCAAAATGGATAAAAGACCTAAATGTGAGACAGGAAACCATCAAAATCCTAGAGTAGAAAACAAGCAGCAACCTCACTGACCTTGGCCACAGCAATTTTTTACTAGACATGTCTTTGGAGGCAAGGGAAATAAAAGCAAAAATGAACTATTGGCACCACATCAAGATAAAAAGCTTCTGCACTGCAAAGGAAACAATCAACAAAACTAAAAGGCAACCGAAGGAATGGAAGAAGATATTTGCAAATGACATATCAGATAAACGATTAGTATCCAAAATCTATGAATAACTTATCAAACTCAACACCAAAACAAAAACAAAAAGAAAAAACAAAACAAAATAATCCAGTGAATAAATGGGGAAAGCACATGAACAGGCACTTTTCCAAAGAAGACATCCATATGGCTAACAGACACATGAAAAGATGGTCAACATCACTCATCATCAGAGAAATACAAATCAAAACCACAATACAATACCATATTATACCTTTGAGAATGGCTAAAATGAACAACTCAGGAAAAAACAAATGTGGTGGTGATGCGGAAAAAGGGGAATACTTTTGCGCTGCTGGTGGGAATGCAAACTGGTGCAGCCACTCTGGAAAATGGTATGGAGGTTCTTCAAAAAAATTAAAAATAGAACTGCCCTATGATACAACTGATTCAAAGGGGTACATGCATCTCAATATTTATAGCAGCACTATCAACAACAGCCAAATTATGGAAAGAGCCCAAATGTCCATCGACTGGTGAATGGTTAAAGAAGATGTGTTATATACATACATACAATGAAACATTACTCGGCAGTCAAAAAGAATGAAATCTTGCCATTTGTAACAATGTAGATGCAATTAGAGTTTATTACACTAAGCAAAATAAATCAGTTAGAGAAAGACAAATCTCATATGATTTCACTCAAATGTGGAATTTAAGAAACAAAATAGATGAACATAGGGGAAGGGAAGGAAAAATAAGATAAAAACAGAGAAGGAGGAATACCATAAGAGACTCTTAAATACAGAAAACAATTAGGGTTGTTGGAGGGGTGTTGGATGGGGGGATGGGCTAAATGGGTGATGGGTATCAAGGAGGGCACTTGTTGGGATGAGCACCCAGTGTTATATGTAAGTGATGAATCACTAAATTCTACTCATGAAACCATTATTGCACTATATGTTAAATAACTTGGATTTAAATAAATTTTTTTAAAAATGGAATGAATGGGGAAAAAAAATAAAGATCTTTCAACCAGAAAAAAAAAAAAAAGCACAGCCTCTAGACTAAGATCTACAGTATCAACACCACCCAGGAGCTTCTAAGATTTTCAGAACTTCTAGAGCCACCAGGATTGGTATTGAACAAGAATCCTGGCTGATTTACATGCACATTGTAGATGGAGAAGTGCTGGTCTAAAATAGATTTTCTCACCTTCTCACTGTTGACTTCTGGGGCTGGATAGTTATTTGTGCTGAGTGCTATCCTGTGCATTATAAAAAACAAACAAATAGAAAAAAGAAAACTCTTAGTGAACTTGAATTTACTGAAGAGGAGAAACACCTCAACAAATATAAGTTTTTGTCAGTCTTATCAATCAACAGTTTGATAGTAGGTTAATGAATGTTAACTATACTATTTAAAAAATTTTTTTTAATGTGGCCATGCATGGCTCAGTGATGTCAGTGGACCACAAATCATGGTTTCTTATGATTTGAATACTAATTCTGAATACTTAAGTATACATTTTTAAAATAAATGGAGTGTGCATCCAACACACTTTCCAGTGCACATTTTTAGTGATAAAGTGGGATAGGGGAGGGAGAGAGATGTTTTTCAAAATAGATAATAAAAACAAAAGTAAATACAAGGAGCTTTTTAATCACTGACATTAGATTATAGAATCAAAATCTATTTATGTCTGATGTTCAATACAGTAAGATGTGTTCTGTAAATGTAATAAAATTAGTAGTATATCTAAATTTTCTAATACATATGGCGTTTACTGAATTCAACCACAAAGAAAAAAATGGCAAAATTTTACTATGTGACATGATGGGATGTCTCCCAATGAAAGGCAACACCTATATTATTTAACACACTTTGTAAAGAACCTAGCACTAAGCCCTCATGGTAGCACTTAAAAAGGTATTTTGTTGTTTATGCCTTCAATAAATAGAACTCTAATCACATTCTCACAGCGTAACAAAAAGACATCTTGGCAGAGAAAAACTCATAACAAGCAATTTTCTTTTCCTTCTTAAAGGAGTCATATTTTACACACATCCTACTGAAAATGCAGCCTCCTTAGTTGTCAAGATTTTTTCTTCTGTGCATAAAAGCCCATCTTTGTTTTAAGGCTGAAACAAACCCTTGTGCTCACTGAACTAGATTCCAGCCACAAACTTCTCCATAATTGACTTCCTGAAAGGACCACCTATTAAAGCTTGTGGATCTTATCCTAAGTCTGGATTATATTTCCACTAGAAATGACTATATCATTTTGCTTATTATCCTGAAGTAGTCGGAGGACAAATTAAATCAGAAGCAGAGAAAAAA
The DNA here is from genome assembly GCF_018350175.1 of Felis catus. NCBI lineage: Eukaryota > Metazoa > Chordata > Mammalia > Carnivora > Felidae > Felis > Felis catus. The sequence continues at coordinate 109,159,847 of NC_058371.1, forward strand.
AAAATTATGTGAAATAAAACATTTGTTCTGAAGACTTTCTTCAGAAAAATATACGCCTATATTGGATTTTCTTCATTAAAATTCTGAAGGTGACTACTTCTAGCTTCTTTTTCTGATGCTGAAAATCTTAAATTTGATTTATCACAGCAGCCATTTCATCAGGATTTCTGAACAACTGACAGTCTAAAGCTCAGTTTATATAAGGAAGAGAAAGAATGTGTAATACCACAAGGGAGAAGGCACTAGAAAGACTTCTCTAAACACTTTAATTTTTACTGATTGAATATTACTAACTATAATCTGTTTAATTCCATATTCAATGTGATTTGACTAGTATAATAGATGCATTTGTACAGTTTAACCATACTGACCAATCAAGGTTTCTTAAAATCCCCAAAATCAATAAAATATTTTTTCCAGTCACAGTGTAAATCGAACTTTTCCTAAGATACAGTAAAAAAAAAAAAAAAAAAAAAAAAAAAACCTTCAGGCAAAAACTGCAGTTTTTCTTGTGACTTTCCTTGCTGTTAATGGATAAGAGACCAGTCAATGAGATCAAAAGTGCTTTACTCTAACATGATATTTAAATATTGCAAAGGTAAGCAAGGAGCATTGGATTATTCCAAAACTGGACATAGTATATTGAAAATGACATAGAACTTAACAAAGGATAGAGAATAACTTTTACGAATGAAGGAAAGTCTGTGGAGTCAATAATCATGTAAAAATATTAACAAAAGATAAATAAGATTACTGGGAGCGACAGACTTGCATATCATGTAATTTGTAAAGTGAAATAGGCCAATATCACTGAAATATGATGTTTGTTCATGAAAGCCTTTATTTTTCTGTGTCCATCATTAGATTATTTTCTAATGTAAGGACAATTTAAATTAGAAAAATTATTTACTATCCTGCTTTTTAATAAAATGTCACTTACTTTTCAAAGAGGTAAAAACATGTTGCCTAATATCATGTGTAAAATTGCTTTGTTAGACAGCAGTTGAAGATTCTCAAGAGTACGTAAATTCAATGATTAGCTTAAAGTCACACTACAGTTTATAAGGCACCTTCAAGAATGTAACACTAGTAGTTTGGTACCAGGTTGATTTTATACACAGTGTTTCATTCTAAAGGTTTGAGAGAATTGAAAAGTAAAATTACAACAACTAGTATTAGCTTTAATGACTATTGTTTCAAGAGCTTTGAGAATTATCTCTTTAGTAGTAATATCTTACATGGTATTCATATGATTAAGGGTTATTTTTTTTCAAAATTTCATTTTGGAATTAATATCGATCCACATAAAATTACAAAGAAATTTACAGGAAGATCCTCTGCACACTGCACCCAGCTTCTCCCAATGTTAACACTGTGCATAGCGATAGTAAAATATCAAAATCAAAAAATTGACATGTGTATAAACCATAAAACTTATTCATATTTCACCAGCTGTATATGCCCTTGTGTGTGTGTTTGTGTGTGTACAGGTGTCTAAAATTTTATCACCTATAACCACCACAACTTCTAGCAATTGAAATGTGTCATCCCACTGCCTTCTAGACTCCATGATTTCCGATTACAAAATAGCTATTGATCTTACCAAGTTTTTGTATGTGATGAGTCACTTCTGTTGCTGCTTTCAAGACTCTTTGTTTGGCTTTCAATAGTTTATGATGTCTCTAGGGGCGGATTATTTTAAGATTATTGTACTGGCGTTCATAGAGCTTCTTAAATGTGCAGATTAATTTTGTTCATCAAATTTGGAAAACGGTCACCTATAATATTCAAATATTCTTTCTGCCTCTTTTAATGTCTCTTCTCCTTTTGGGACTGCTACTATATTTTTTGTTGGTATGCTTGACAGTGTTTCACATGTCTTTGACTCTCATTCTCTTCCTTTATTCATTTATCTTTCTATTCCCCAGACTAAGTAATCTCAATTGCCTCATCTTCTAGTTTGCTGATTCTTCCCTCTGCCTGTTCAAATCTGTTTTTGAGTACTTCTATGAGTATTTTTTTTAATTTTTCATTTCAGCTATACTTTCCACTCCACAATATCTATTTTTTATTAAATATACATCTACCTGCTTAATGATATTCTCCTACTTTCCTTTAGTTCTCTGATAGCTCATTTATAATCTTTGTCTAGTGAGTTGAACATCTGGGCTTCCTCAGGGACAGTTTGTATTGACCACTTTTATTCCCTATATAAGGGTTATACATTCTTGTTTCTTCGTATGCTTCATCATTTTTTTGTTGGCAAAAAAAACATTTTTTTTAAATGTGACAAGTCTTAAAAGGAGCTTCTTAGTTTTCAAGCCTACTAGAACTTACAAGGAAATGGAGAGGGAGAGGAAAGGATGGAAATTGGGCAAAATAAAATGCCACTAATCTCACACCAAGTTTCAGTCACTCTTCTTGAATAAATTCTCTGCATATAGTTGTCAGCCTTGTTAATTTTCAAAATTTGGAAAAGTTTATTTTGATGGTTTTTTTTTCAAGTGTCCTTGTTGTTTCTGTGGAGGAAAGGATTTGTAGAGGATTTTACTCTGCTCTTCCCCAGGATATCACCTCTGATTACTAAAATTCTATTGAGGATTTTGCAGATATGTTCATAAGAGATATAATTTTTAGTTTTCTTTATGTGTGTATTTGAGTGTGTGTTTGTGTGTGTGTGTTCACATGTGCATGTATATCTTTTGTTATTTGCCTTATAAAATTGGAAGTTAGGAAATGTTTCTTTCATTTCTGTTTTCTGAAAGTCACTGAATAATACTTTCAATAATTCTTTGAATGTTTCCTAAAATTCTCCATTAAAACTACCTGGGCCTGGATATTTCTTGTCAATAACTTTAAATTATAAAGGTCAGGGACACAACAGGGATGTCCATTCTCACAACTGCTGTTCAACATAGTACTCAAAGTCCTAGCCACAGCAATCAGGCAACAAAAAGAAATAAATGGCATATAAATTAGCAAAGAAGAAGTCAAACTTTCACTCGTTGCAGATGACATGATACTCTACATGGAACACCTGAAAGATTCCACCAAAAAAACCTGCTAGAACTGATATGTGAATTCAGCAAAGTTGCAGGATATAAAATCGATGTACAGAAATCAGTTGCATTTCTATACACCAATAAAGAAGCAGCAGAAAGAGAAATCAAGGCATCAATTACATTTACAATTGCACCAAAAACCACAAGTTACCTAGGAATAACTCTTAACCAAAGAGTTAGTAAAAGATCTGTACACTGAAAACTATAGAAAGCTTATGAAAGAAATTGAAGAAGACACAAAGAAATGGATAAACATTCCATGCTCATGGATCAGTAAAACAAATATTGTTAAAATGTCTATACTACCCAAAGCAATCTATACATTCAAAGCAATCCCTATTAAAGTAACACCAGTATTCTTCACAGAACTACAACAAACAATCCTAAAATTTGTATGGAACCAGAAAAGACAACAAATAGCCAAAGTAATGGAGAAAAAGAAAACCAAAGCTGGAGGCATCGCAATTCCAGACTTCAAGCTATATTACAAAATTGTAATCATCAAGACTGTAAGGTACTGGCACAAAAACAGACATGCAGATCAATGGAACAGAATGGAGAACCCAAAAGTGGACATACAAATGTATGATCAATATTCCTGCTCTGTATGGCTAACATTTCCTGCTTCAACAAAGCAGGAAAAAGTATCCAATAGGAAAAAGATAGTCTCTTCAGCAAATGGTGTTGGGAAAACTGGACAGTGACATGCAGAAGAATGAAGTTGGACTACTTCCTCACACCATACACAAAAATTAACTCAAAATTGATGAAAGACCTAAAAGTGAGATAGGAAATCATCAAAATCCTGGAGGAGAAAACAGGCAGCAACCTCTTTGACCTCAGCCACAGCAACTTCTTATTAGACATGTCTCCTGAGGCAAGAGAAATAAAAGCAAAAATGAACTATTGGTACCTTATCAAGATAAAAGGCTTCCATACAGCAAAGGAAACAATCAACAAAACTAAAGGGAAACTTACCAAATGGGAGAAGATATTTGCAAATGACATATCAGATAAATGGTTAGTACCCAAAATCTATGAAGAATTATCAAACTCAAAACCAAAGAAACAAAAAATCCAGTAAAGAAATGGGCAAAGCACACGAATAGACACACAATAAATTGTGTTATTGCTTTTGCTTTAACAGTAAAATATGATTAAAGAAACTCTTGAGGTAAACTCTATTTAGTTTACTTCTATTTTTACCATGCCATTGTTCTATTCTGAAGGTCCCAGCCTCCTTATATTGTCACTATCTTTCCCTTAGAAGAGCTTCTTTTCATTATTCTTGAAGGGTAGACTTACTAGCAACAAATTATTTTCCTTCATCGGAGAATGCCTTTATTTCCCCCTTCTTATTTAAGGACTGTTTTAACAGATACAGAAAATCAATTTGACAGTTCTGTTCTTTTAGCACTAAAAAAATCTTCCAATTCCTTATGGCCACCATAGTTTCAGATAAGAAATCTGCTATCATTTAGATGATATCTGGAAGACACAGCTCCCTGGCCAGGTAGTGTTTAACTACCCACTTCAAAACTTATATAATTTAGAGGTAACTGGGTAGCTCAGTTGGCTGAGCATCTGACTCTTGATTTCAGTCAGGTCATGGCCCCAGGATCGTGGGATTGAGTCCTGTGTCAGGCTCCATGCTCAGCATGGAGCCTACTTGAGATTCTCTCTCTCCCTCTGCCCCTTTGCCCCACTGGTGCATGCTCTATCTCTCTCTCTCTACCTCTAAAACAAAACAAGACAAAACAAAAATTTTATAATATGTGGAGGTAGTGGCCTGGAATTCAAGAATATTTATTTTCATGCCTCAAGAATTACTTCATTTCAAATGACATGTGTCCTGCTGCTTATGAATAAAATTAGCTAATGTTGGAAGTTAACACAGAAAACAAAACAAAACAAAAATCTTTAGATTTTTCTTTTTTTTAATTTAAAAAAAAATTTTTTTTTTCAACGTTTATTTATTTTTGGGACAGAGAGAGACAGAGCATGAACGGGGGAGGGGCAGAGAGAGAGGGAGACACAGAATCGGAAACAGGCTCCAGGCTCTGAGCCATCAGCCCAGAGCCCGACGCGGGGCTCAAACTCCTGGACCGCGAGATCGTGACCTGGCTGAAGTCGGACGCTCAACCGACTGCGCCACCCAGGCGCCCCTAGATTTTTCTTAATATTATTATTCTAACTCTCTCAGGTGCTTTTATTATTATTTTTTGTAAGTTTGTTTTGAAGAGACCATCTTTGAACAGTAAAATAACTGGATACATTATATGTGCCTTTTTCATTTATAAAGCAATTGGGCACATAAGAGATTTAATCAAACATGTATGTAAATATTTTAAATGGCCACACAAAGTAAGTCCTTTAGTTTTTAGCAATCATTTAGCTAGGTTTCCAGGAAGTAAGCCAAGACTTATAGTAAAAGGGCCTGACTAAATTATTCCTTCAGCTTTTGAAATCCACCCTGAAATAGCATTAAGAGTTTTAAAGGTTCAGGTAATGAGGCATTAACAACCCAAAACTATGAGAAATAAAATGGAATGTTTTGATATGTTAGGTATTTCAAATTGAAGATGTAAAGAATGAAATACACTCAATGAATTTCCTTTATTTTTTTAATTCAAGTTTTCTTGATGTATAATTGATACAGAATAAACTCCACATATTTACCTTTCCTAATTTGACAAATTTGCATATATATGCATATATATACACACACATATGCATATATATACATACACACACACACACACACACACACACACCCATGAAACCACTGCCACAAAGTACTGAATATTTCCATCAACTCCAAAAGTTCCCTCATGCTTTTTGTAATTGCCACTTCCCTCATAAGAAAATTGTTCTGGCTATTCTAGGTCCTTTGCATTCCCATGTGATTTTAGAATAAATTTGTCAACTTCTACCAAAAAGAAAAGCAAAAGAAAAAGCCTATTGGCATTGAAGTTGAATTTATAATTAACCTCGGAGAACTGACATAGTGATAACTTTGAGTCTCACATCTGTGGATGTGATACATCTATTTATATAGATCTTTAATTTCTCCCAGCAGTACTTTCCATTTTAAGTGTATTCCTTTTAAATATTTTATCAGATTTATCCATTAGTATATCATAATATGATGCTATTCCAAATGGCATTCTTTTTAATTTTAAATGGCTCATTGCTAGTATATAGAAATACAATTGCTTTTTTATATTGATCTCATATTCTGCAAATTTGGCCAACTCACTTTTCAGTTCTGTAGCATTTTTGAAGATCCTATCACATTTTTCTACATAGACCACATGTCATTTATAAATATAACAGATTTACTGTTTCCAATCTGGATGTCATTTATTTATTTTTCTTCCTTTATTACATTTACAAGAATTCTCTGGTTCAATGTTAAACAGAATACTAAGAGTGGATATCCAATTTGTTCCTGATCCTAGGAAGAAAGTATTTAGTTGTTCACCAATAAATATGACATTAAATGTAGGTTTTTCATAAATGCCCCTTATCAAGTTAGGCAAGTTCCTTTCTATTCCTACATTGTTGAGAGTTTATATCAAAAATGTATGTTAGATTAAGATGATCATATGTTTTTTCCTTTTTTTCAAAAGTTTGCTAATATGATGAATTTTGTCCCTACAATGTAAGACAATGTTAGGAGCATATGATCATCTTAATCCAACATACATTTTCCCTATTGCTGGATTTGATTTGCTAAAATTTAAAGAGCAATTTTTATATCTATGTCAGGCGAGATATTCGTCTGTCTTTGTTTTTTCTTGTAATGTCTTTTTCTTATTGTGGTATGAAGGTAATTCTAGCTTTACAGAATAAGTTGGGAAACATACCATCCTTTACAATTTTCTAGAACTTGAATCGAACTGGTATTATTTATTTCCTAATCATTTGGCAAAATTCAATAGTGAAGCCACTTGGGTCTAACTTTTTTTTCTGCCAAGACCTTGAATTACAAATGCAATTTCTTTAATTGATACAGAGCAATTCACATTATGCATTTCTTTTTAGGTGAACTTTGCAAGTTTGTCTTTCAAGGAATTTATACATTTCATCTGAGTTGCCAAACTTACTGACAAAAAGGTTGTCCAAAATATTTTCTTAGAATATTTTTTATATGCACACAATCTGTAGTGATGGTGTCCCTTCTCTCATTCCTGATATTGACAATTTCTGTTTTCTCTTATTTCTGATCTGTCTGGAGGGAGTTTACCAATTTGATTTATTTTTTCAAAGAACTAACTTTTGATTACATGGTTTTCCTTTATTGTTTTCTTTTCCTATTTGGTGAGTTTTGGCTCTGATTTTTATCCTTTCTCCTACTTACTTTGGATTTAATTTGATTTTTTTTTCTAATTTTTTAGAATGGAAACTTAGGTTATTGATTTGAGAACTTTTCCTTTTCTAATATAGGTACTCAGTGGGCTATTAAGTAACCTCTAAGCACTGCTTTGGGACACCCCACAAACTTTGTATTTTCATACATTTTAATTCTTCTTTTAATTTCTCCTTTGAACTGAAGGTTATTTATAAGTTTATCACTTAGTTTCCAAATATTTGGAGATGTTTATGAGATGTTTAGATTATCTGTTTCTAATCTAATTTTACTGTGGTCAGAGAACACAAAAGCAGGTGTCAGGGGGTTTGAGGGAAGTAGAGAGTAACCACAATTGAGTATGGGGTTTCTTTTTCAAGTGTTTAAAATGTTCTAGGGGCTCCTTGGTGGCTCAGTCAGTTAAGCGTCTGACTTTGGCTCAAGTCATGATCTCACAGTTCCTAAGTTCCAGCCCTGCATTGGGGCTGACAGCTCAAAGCCTGGAGCCTGCTTCAGATTTTGTGTCTCCCTCTCTTTCTGCCCCTCCCCCATTCTCATTCTCTCTCTCTCTCTCTCTCTCTCTCTCTCTCTTTCTCTCTCTCCCTCTCTCTCAAAAAGATAAACATTAAAAAACATTTTAATAAAATACAAATAAAATAAAATGTTCTAACAGTGACTGTGGTGACAGTTGCACAACTCTGTGAACACGCTGAGAAACCCACTGAATTTGTACTTTAAATAGGTGAGTTGGAATTATATCTCAATAAAACTTTTTTAAAAAGCAGCTGTATATTACATAAGCTCAGCAATAATGCCCAAAGCAAATAGTTTAGCGTCTAAACAAATATGTTTAGAAAAATAAAATATAGTGGAAATCAGATTATGTATGCCTATATAATCAAAATAAAACTCACAACCTGATCGACAAGGTTGAATGAATCACACTAAAATTAATTAGTCAATAAAATTGACTAAGAAGTCCAGATTTTGGTCAATATTATACATATCAGTAATTTCCTTAGGTTTTATTAACCAACTACAAATCTTAGAATTTCCTCCTTTTAAATAAATGTTAATAGATGGGGCGGCTGGGGGGCTCAGTTGGTCAAGTGTCTGACTTCAGCTCAGGTCACGATCTCATGGTTCGTGGGTTCAAGACCCATGCAGGGCTCTGTGCTGACAGCTTGGAGCCTGGAGACTGCTTCGGATTCTGTGTCTTCCTCTCTCTCTCTGTCCCTCCCCTGCTCATGCTCTGTCTCCCTCTTTCTCTCAAAAATAAATAAACATTAAAAATTTTTAAATAAATGTTAATAGAATTTACATCTATATATGTGTTGACTTGTTTATGGCCTACATTTCCTATACTAATACGAGTTCCATAAAAAGAGTGATATCATTCACTCTGCATCTTCAAGGCTAGGACATGTCCTGGCCCAGGGTTGGCACTCAGTGAAGATGTGCTGAATGAATGTCCAGATGACTGACTGAACTATTAAAGATCTCAGAGAAAACTGATGGTGGGGTGGAAGTCATTTCTTCAAACTCACATATAAAATGTGGCAGAGCCAGAATGACAACTCATTTTCTGAGTGTTCTTTCCATCACATGTCACAAAGCAAAGTGTGGTTAAGTGGAAAAGCCAGGATATGAAGTAAAATTACTTAGGTTTCAGTTCCATTTCCAGTAGAGTAAATTCATTTATATAATCATGGGCAAATTATCCTGGAAATTAAGTTTCCTCACTTGAAACACAGGGATAATGACACCTTATTCACAAGACAATGGTTGGAATGAAATGAAAGTATGAAAATAAACAGACTGGAGGTTTAAAGCATTATGAGAAATTACGCATTGCCATCATTCCCTCCTCTTCATTTTAATTTTTCCCAAAAAATTAGCAGTACACTGAAAAAAATTAGAATTAAGATAATATTATGATTATCATGTTTGAGGGCACCCCAAAGCATTTTTGACTGCCTTGGAAATGCTATACCTTCCTTGAATTTAAATCCTAATTAACCTTATTCTTACATGAATTACCTATAAAGTCCAAAAATAGTTACTATTGGTTTTTATTTTGTCCATATGTCAAGTTCATGATCTTCTATAAAATTGGCTTATTAGAACAATATTTATGAAATAATAACATCAGAAAAAATGAAGTTTGATTACTGCAAATATTTTTGTAATTATAAAATTTAAATACACAATGAGAAATTTTATAGGAGAAGTAAATAAGTAAACATTTACATTCCATCCATAATCTATATGGACCTGAAAGAAGTTTTTCATTTTCCCAAGATCAGTTTGAGCGAACATACAGCAATTATTTCAATTTTTGAATAACTAATTTAGGAATAATAATGGGAAACCTCAAATCCCAATACTTTCTTTTTTTTTTTTTAATGTTTATTTGTTTTTGAGACAGAGAGAGACAGAGCATGAATGCGGGAGGGTCAGAGAGAGAGAGGGAGACACAGAATCTGAAACAGGCTCCAGGCTCTGCACTGTCAGCACAGAGCTCGACGTGGGGCTCAAACTCACGGATGTGAGATCATGACCTGGGCCGAAGTTGGACGCTTAACCGACTGAGCCACCCAGGCATCCCTCAAATCCCAATACTTTCTATGAATCACCAGAAATGAAACCAGCAGAAGGTTAACTTCAAAGAATATTTAGGTTTTTTCAATCCTAGACTGATTCAAACTAATTTTTTTCCAAAAAAGCAAAGAAATATATTAATGTGAATGTTTATTGTTTAAAATGCCAATGAAATTGTGTGCCTCAATAAGTGATATATCAAATGCCAAGTCTTACCTGAATTTGTTTTGGACCTGACTTGACAATCATGCTGCAAAGCATTTTCACAATGTTTATAGCTTTCAGAATTTATGGTTCTCATTTGGAGGGCCCATATTTCAACTTTAATTTACTCACCTATAATGGATCTGATGCAAGTTACAATGTAATTCACTTGAAAATACTTTAGCATATACAGTGTGATGGTGTATGTGTGTGTGGGTGTATGTGTGTGTGTATGCGTTGGGGGAGGGGGCTGTTGGATTAAGCTATACTCCTGGAGCAGTTAAGTATTCAAATCAGACATAACAGTCTATTAAGCAACTAATAGCATTCTAATCCGAAATACACAGTCCAAAAACTTCAACATCAAAATGAATAGCAATAGTAACAGATTATCTAACCCACAGAATAAAATAAAGGCTATGAATCCATACTTATAAAAGTAAATATGAAATGAATAAATTAATAATAAGAAGAGAATGTCCTTTCTTTCAGTAGAGAGAATAGAATAAAAGATTAGAAAACCATCATTTGGCAAACATCTTAGTAATAATTTTCTTCAAAATTTAACAATTGATGCTAAAATTAATGACTGAAATTTTAATGAGAAACAAGATACTTTTATGGTTTCTATCTATTTACAAAACACATATTAACTACAAAAGGAAAAATAATAACTTTACAATGGAGAAACCAGAAACCATGAGATTAACCTACCTATATAATGAATTTGAAAGGAAAGAATATCACAATATCAATATGCCAAAATTGCATAATCTGAACTTTACCATGAGAACACATCACAGACACATACACTGAGGGGCACTCTACAAAATCAGTAATTGGTACTCTTTAAAATGGCAAGATTGTGAAAGACACAGAAAGGCCTAGAAATAACCCAAATGAAAGGAAACTAAACTAAATACTGTAAGAATTTTTTTTCTTTCGTTATTAAAGTCATTAGTAACAACAACTGGTCAAATTTGAAGAATCTAGGTAAAGGATAATCATGATAACAAGGTTCAGATAATTACGCACATGCATCATAGAGAATTATAAGGAAAATGTAGTAGAATTTTTACATTAAAGGAGCACCTGGGTGGCTCTGTCATTTGAGCATCTGACTTTGGCTCAAGTTATGATCTCACGGTTACTGGATTCGAGCCCCGCATCAGTATCTGTGCTAACAGCTGGGAGCCTGGAGCCTGCTTAGGATTCTTTGTCTCCCTCTCTCTCTGCCCCTCCCCTGCTTATGCTCTTTCTCTTTCTCCCTCCCTCTCTCTCTCTCTCTCTCAAAAATAAATAAACAAATGTTAACATTTAGAGAAGGTGAGTAAAGAATATATGGGGATTCTTTATACTATTTTTTGTTTTTATGAAGTCTGAAGTTATCTAAAAGTAAAAACATATTTTAAAAGAAAAAATTCAGTCTAAACATGGTCTGTAAGTGTTCTATCAGAAAGTTCACTGTACTTTGTAGAAGATCGCTACAGTTCTTTCTGTTATTGTATCTGGGTTGGCACCAAATATTGCACTGTAAAAATTAAGGGCATTTTTACTGGTAAGCCTGTAGCCTTTTTTAAATTTTATTTTGAATTTTTAAAAATTTACATCCAAATTAGTTAGCATATAGTGCAACAATGATTTCAGGAGTAGATTCCTTAATGCCCCTTACCCATTTAGCCCATCCCCTCTCCCACAACCCCTCCAGTAACCCTCAGTTCGTTCTCCATATTTATGAGTCTCTTATGTTTTGTCCCCCTCCCTGTTTTTATATTATTTTTGTTTCCCTTCTTTTATGTTCATCTGTTTTGTCTCTTAAAGTCCTCATATGAGTGCACCCCCATGTTTATAGCAGCACTATCAACAAAAACCAGTAGCCTTTTAAGATGGCCTGCTGAATGTTAGAAATGGGCTTCCACTAGTAAATGAAGTGTGCTAATACAAATCAGTCAAAAGATTTCAGACTCCATTAGCATGAACAGAGTACAAAAATTCAGTGAGATGTTATCTAAATCTCTAAGCAAGTCTTTGGTCATCCACAAACAGGATTTTGGTTGCCTGATGCACAGCTATGAGGATGGAAGAACCATTTAGAATCCTGGCTTTTGCTTCTAGTGAACTTTTCCTATAAGTTGATTTTAGAATACCTAACTGAACAGAGAGCTGGTACTTATAGAACAGGTAAAGAAACTTTTTGTGCTTGCTTACCAATAAATGTTTAGTCAATGTCACTGAGATTTAGTCTGAGATTTATTTTTATTATAACCTGTAGCAATGGGGAGTAACTAATCCTCATTCACCTCAAACTCCTTTGGTGGCTAAGATTTACCTACCGAAGAAAGCTTAAAATCATAGGCACCCAAGTTGGCTTAGGACAGTGTGCAACAATGTTGAAGTCAGAATGAAAATCTCTAGGTATTTCCCCACTGTTCTCTACCTACAACCGTTGCAATGATAAGAAAATAAGTTGATTCCTAATTGCAAAATTACCAAGATAGAAATTACAAAAGAAAGCTGAATTGGGGATTTCAAGGTTTAAGCTCACATGGACCCCATATTTTCATAGGATAATGGGAGAATTAAATATTTGTAGATACAATAGGGATATGTCTGAGGAATCTAGGTAGTTTAATTTCTATTAAAAAATAAGGAATCATTACATGATCTCTCATTCATTTATTCAACAAATACTGAGAACTTTCAATGTGTCAGGAACTATTTCAAGTATTTAAGATAAATCTATTACAAATCAAAAAAACACAAATTCCAGCACTCATGCAGTTATGTTCTTTCTCACTTAAGAAAAATTTTCTGGAGGGGAAAGATGGCAGCAGAGTAGAAGGACCCTAGGCTCACCTCAACCCACAAATACAACTAGATAACTAGATAAAATCATCCTACATACCCCAGAAATCAGCCTGGAGACTGGCAGAACAAACTCTACATTGAAAAGTAGGGAAGACTACATCAAAGAAGGTAGGAAGTACAAAGACGTGGTTTGGGAGAGAAATGGATTGTGGTCACTGCAGTCACAGAGAAGGGCAAGAGACAGACTAGTACACAAAAGAGCCCTCACAGGGAAAATGAATCTCCATAGCAATGGGTTGGAAAGTAAGAGGGACTGAGTTTCATGAATTCTTGCAACAAGTGTGGTTTAAGCCTGGAGTTTTAAAAATCAGCAGGCTTGGCTCAGGGACAGTTCTGTTCTTAGAGAGAAGGTAGGCAAACAGCCCACAGATATACAGTGTGGAAACAGAGATCTGAAGAGCACCTGGGGCACATAGTGGGGAGGTTATTTGCTCATCTAAGAGCATATCCCAGACAGGCATCATTCATAGAGATTCCTCCAGGAACACAGGAAGCGGCCAGTGCCATTTCCTTCCTCTGCTCCTCAGCATAAGCACAGAGCCACCTGTGGGAACCAGGGCAGCATGGACACTGCTACTTAACTTACTTACACCAAGACCTGCCCCCCCATGCTCTGGTGGAATCACCCTTCCCACCCTTCCCACCCTTCACTTAGTTGATGTGTGGCAGACCTTCTTCCAGAGAAGATAGGTCCAAACTCCTACAAAAACTGCCTCTCCATATCTGGGAGTTTTTCAGGGCGGCAGTTTGGCAGCAGTGGTGACAGGTCTCATGTCACAAGCAGACCAGAGCACACCTAGTTAAAACTCACCACATTCAGGCCAAGGACCAAACACTGCTCACAACAGGCAAAGAGTACCTCTGCAGACAGCTGGTCTGAAAGATAAAGCAGCCAGGACACAACAGCAGAGTATGCATAATACACACTGGAAACACCTGAAACACCAGGCCCTAGAGAACAGGGACACTAGATGACAAGGCACTATAGGACCTCTTCTTAGAACCATCACCCTTAAGAACAGAAAACATAGCTGGATTTCCTGACACAGGGAAACAGGCACAGAGATTAGACAAAATGAGAAGACAGAGGAATCTGTCCTAAATGAAAAAACAGGACAAGGCCATGGTCAGAAATCCAAGAGAAATAGATATAAGTAACATGCCTGAGAATTGAAAGTAATAATTATAAAGATACTCACTGGACTTAAGAAAAGAGCAGAAGACATCAGTGAGACCCTTAACACAGAGATAAGGAATAACACAGCACAGAAAGGATTCAATAAACAAAATGAGAAACATTCTTGATAGAATGAACAGAAGGCTGGAAGAAGCAAAGGTGTATTAATGACCTAGAAGACAGAGCATGGAAAGTAATCAAGCTAAGAAAAGATAGAAAAAAGAACTATACAAAACATAAAAAGACTTAGGGAACTCAGTAACTCCATAAAACATAATAGCATAAGTACTACAGGGATCCCAGAAGAAGAGAGAGAACAGGGGCAGAAAATTTATTTGAAGAAATAATAGTTGAAAACTTCCCTAACCTGGGAAAGGAAACAAATACCCATATCCAGGAGGCATAGAGAACCCCCAACAAAAACATCCAATCAGAAATTCAACAAGGAAAGAATGGCTATGAATGACACATTGGGCCAGGTGGATTTGACAGATATATTCGAAACATCCTAAGCACAGAATGTATATTCTTTTCAGGTGCACATTGAACACTCTCCAGAAGAGACTGCATATTAGGCCACAAAACAAGTCTCAACAAGTTCAAAAAGATCAAAGTCATATCATGCATCTTTTCCAATCACAATCCTATAAAACTAGAAATCAACCACAAAAAAAAAAATCTGGAAAGACAACAAATACACGAAGGTTAAATAACATGCTACTCAACAATAAACAGGTTAACCAAGAAATCAAAGAAGATATCCAAAAGTATATGGAAACAAATGAAAATGAAAACACAACAGTCCAAAGTCTTTTGGATACAGCAAAAGCTTCCTTAAGAGGGAAGTTAATAGCAATACAGGCTTAACTCAAGAACCAAGAAAAATCTAAAATAAACAACCTAACCTTACATCTAAAGGATCTAGAAAAATAAAACAAAACAAACAAACAAAACCCAAAACCCACAGATGGAAAGAAACAATAAAGACTACATCAGAAAGAAATGACATAGAAATTCAAAAAAACAGTAGATGAGATAAATTAACCAGGAGCTGGTTCTTTGAAAAGATAAACAAAATTCATAAGCCTCTAGGCAGACTCATCAAAAAACAAAGAGAAAAGACTCAAGTAAATAAAATTACAAATGAAAGAAGGGAAATAACAATCAACACCACAGAAATACAATCATAAAAGAATATTATGAAAAACTATATGCCAACAAATTGGACAACCTAGAAGAAATGAATAAATTACTAGAAACATATAACCTCCCAAAACTGAGGCAGGAAAAATTAGAAAATTTGAATGGACCAATTACAATCAAGGAGATTGAAATCAGTAACCAAAACACTCCCAACACACAAAAGTTCAGGACCAGACAGCTTCACAGGCAAACTCTACCAAAGATATAGAGAAAGTTAATACCTATTCTTCTCAAACTTTTCCAAAACATAGAAGAGGAAGGAAAACTTCCAAATTCATTCTATGAGGCTAGCATTGCCCTGATACCAAAACCAGATAAAGACACCACTAAAAAAGAGACCTACAGGCCAGTATCTCTGATGAACATAGATGCAAAAGTCCTGAATAAAATACTAACAAACAGAATCCAATAATAAATAAAAAAAAAATCATTCACCATGATCAAACGGGATTTATTCCCAGTATATGAGGGTTGTTCAATATTTACAAATCAATCAACTTGATATATCACATCAATAAGAGAAAGGATAAAAACCGTATGACCATTTCAGTACAAGTAGAAAAAACAGTTGACAAAGTACACATCCATTCATGATAAAAGCCCTCAACAAAATAGGTCTGAAGGTAACATACCTCTATATAATAAAGGCCATATGTGAAAAACCCACAACTAACATCATACTCAACAGGGAAAAACTGAGAGCTTTTCCCCTAAGGTCAGGAACATGACAAGCATATCCACTGTCACCACTGTTATTTAACATAGTACAGGAAGACCTAGCCACAGTAATTAGAAAACAAAAAACAAAACAAAACCAAAAAAAAAGAAAGGCATATAAATTGGTAAGGAAGAAATAAAACTTTCACTATTTGCAAATGACATGATACTAAATATAGAAAGTCCTCAAGACTCTACCAAAAAACTGTGAGAACTGATAAATTAATTCAGTAATGTCACAGGATACAAAACCAATGTTCATAAGTCTGTTGCATTTCTATATATACTAAGAATAAAACAGCAGAAAGAGAAATTAAGAAAATAATTTCATTTACAACTGCACCAAAATTAGTAAGATACTTAAGAGTAAACCTAACCAAAGAGGTGAAAGACCTCTACTCTGAAAACTATAAAACACTGATGAAAGAAACTGAATGACACAAGAAATGGAAAAACATTCCATGCTTGTGGATTGGAAAAACAAACATTGTTAAAATGCTTATACTACCCAAAGCAATCTACACATTTAACGCAATCCCTATTAAATACCAACAGCATTTTTCACAGAACTAAAACAAACAATCCTAAAAAAATTTATATGCCACAAAAGACCCCGAATAGCCAAAGCAATAGCAAAGCTGGAGGCATCATGAATCCAGACTTCAAGCTGTATTACAAAGCTGTAGTCATCAAGACAGTATGGTGTGTCAAGGTATGAAACACAAGAAAAAACTGAGGAGCTGTTACAGATCGGAGAGTATATAAACACAAGTAAATGCAGTGTGGAATTTTAGATTGGATTCTGGTAAAAAAGATATTAGAAGAAAAAATGGTCTGCAATATAGTTAATAATATTATACCAACATTAACAATTGTTCTATGATTATGTAATCTTTTAGTATTAGACAAAGCTAATGTAAGAGAAACTGTAATATTTTCATAACTCTTCTGTAAGTCTGAAGTTATTCCAAAAAAAAAAAAAAGAGAGAGTGGATTACACTGCAGAATATTTAATCCAAAGCAAATTGTTAGTTCTACAACATATATTGTGGTATTATGTTTTCTAGAATAACCAGGAACCATTGAAATTTTCTCCTCTGCATTCTTTCAGATTGAGGCCTGATATGCCTCAATTTTAATTCAGCCACATATTTGTTAGGACTCAACTAGAAATCCAAATACTGTTTTTTAATGGAAAATACACTTTTAACTAAGGTATGATTTTTGTTACTATAATCATTTTGTATCATTATGAAAGCAAGCTACACAGATGAAACAAGAGGTATCCATTTGGCTCAGTTTACATGCTGAGGTATCTATTTAGCTCTTTCCAGATAGACTTCATTTTGGCAAAGGGAATATAGTACCTAAACTTTATAATCATTTTTATTGCAAGCACATAATATAAATGTCAGGGAGTCCTTGTGTGAGAGCTTTAATGGAGCTTGCTAACACAGATCAAAAGTGAAAATTTCCTCCTTAGAAAATACCACAGAGATCTTTGTAACTGAAAACTTGCAACTGAAAAATATTTGAACTTTAAATAACTGTAGACTTTGAATGGTTTCTTCAGGGCATAACACTGCTTAGTTAGAGGACTGTAATGAGAAATCTTAAAGACTCATGAAGTGATATGAACTCCAAATAAACTGAAATATGCTTGCCTTTTCTTTAGTAGCCAATATTTTGCTTTTCACTGCATTTTATCTCTATACATACTAAGTACCAAAACTCTTAGATAATTTAGGTCACTCATAGGATGCCAACCTGAAAGGTAACAGAAGCAGTCTGGTATATGGCTCTTGATCATTACCGCCTATTCAATTTCACCATTTATTTTTAACATAGAGTTTTATTCATCTTAGGAGTATGTGACTTTATCTTTCTTTCTTTCTTTCTTTCTTTCTTTCTTTCTTTCTTTCTTTCTTTTCTTTTCTTCTTCTTCTTCTTCTTCTTCTTCTTCTTCTTCTTTTTTTTTTTTTTTGAGACAAAGAGAGAGTGAGTGAATGCAAGTGAGCAAGGGGCAGAGACAGAGAATCCCAGGAGGGGGAGAGGGAGAGAGAAAGAAAGAGAGCAGGAGAGAGAGAGAGAGAGAGAGAGAGAGAGAGAGAGAGAATGAGAGAGAGAGAGAGAGAGGAAGGGCTCACCTGAAGCGGGGCTAGTGTTTACCCGAAGCAGGGCTCGTGCTTACTTGATGTGACACTTGAACTCACAAACTGTGAGATCATGACCTGAGCTGAAGTCAAATGTTTAAAGACTGAACCATCCAGGCGCCCAATTTCACCACTTTTACTTAATTTACCCATATCACAAGTTGAAGACAACAAAATTTCTACTTGGTCATTGTTGCAACAATCCATGTTAGTGGAAATAACTTAAATGTCTTAATATTAATCTAAGGTCACCATGATATTATATGTTAAGACTTAGTCTTGATTAACCCTGCAAATAAATTAATAGGCATTCATTATTTAATCAGAAATTGTCACCTTCACAATTATGTAAAAGATAAGTTAATTTATTACTTGCATAAATTGTGTAATATTCCATGCAAATTGTCTTCTCATAAGAACAAGCAGATAAGCTGACATCCTCTTTACTCCCTGTGTTTGCTTCCATTTCCTCTGTTCCATAATTCACTTGATTTACACTACTTCTCCATTCATAATCTAAATGATTTCAAGACAATACTCCATAATCCTCAATTTTAACAACTATATTACATAATTACTCTGCACTCTTACCTCTACTATACAGTAGTCCCACCTTATCTGTGGAGGATAATTTCCAGACCCCGAAGGATGCCTGAAACCATGCATAGTACTAACCCTTATACTATTTTTCTTATACATTCATACATATGAAAAAGTTTAATTTATAAATTAGGCACAGAAGGCAATTAGCAATTGTAACTATTAATAAGACAGAACAGCTATAACAGAATGCTGTAATAAAAATTATGTGAATGTGGTCTCTCCCAAAATATTACACTGTACTGTGTTCACTCTTTTACTTGCGATGGTGTAAGATGACAAAATGCCTACATCATGAGATGAAGTGAGGTGAATGATGTAGATGTTGTGAGATGGCATGAAGCTACTGCTAAACTTCTGACCATATGTTAGAAGGAAGACCGTGGTTGACAGTGGGTAACTGAAACTGCCTAAACAAAACCGTGGATATGAGGGGACTGCTATAATTTATATCACTGTTCACACTGATAACCTTCCAAACACCAGAGACCCTAAGTTTTGAAACATCTTGACCTTAACAGCCAACATCTCCCTTCCAGCTTCCCACATAGCTAGCAAACTTGGAGCATATCATCACCTCCACTGATTAACCTCCAAAATCTGATAACAGCAGTAGTTTGAAATCTTACAAGGTGTGCATCCTTCAAAGTCTGAATTTCTCTGCACAACTCTTCATTCCACCCTATAGATCCCTCCTTCTAGCCTCACTCAATTCCTTACCAAGCCTGACCATGGTCAATCAGTAAGCCATGCTCTCTCATAAGCAGCCAAGAATTGACCTGTTGTTTTACATACCTCAGCAGTTTCTATGTTAATATTGCCGTTTCTCTATATCCAATTGAAATGACTAAACATAGCAAAATTCACATTATTGTGCTAGTTGGCCTCACTACAAGGCATGGAGTCTAACTACAACTGAAATAATGAATATTAATCACTAATTATTACTTTATTTATCTTAAATTGTCTTCAGTAACTCTTCTCCCCAGTAGTCTTGACTTTTGCCCATCTCTGAATGCAGTCAAATCTATGAGCAAATGACTTCATCTCCTTGTTCATTTAAAACGTTAAAATTACCCAAATTACTTTTCTTATTTCTCTAATGTTCTTTAATTCCTCAGTTTTTATTTACTTTTGGACACAAAGGAAGGAGATGACCAAAATAATTGAAAAAAATAAGGATTTGCCATTTTCTTGCTGGGTAACCTTAAGCTAATTCTTTATCACATCAATTTCTTCATGTGTAAAATATATATACCTTAAAGATGTTCTGAAACAAGAGAGATATTCTAAGACCTGACAGAGAATACTCCATGGCTGATTATTTATCAAAGAAGTCCATCCTTTCCCCTTCCCTTAAGCTCTTAATTTCATTCTTTTTTTTGGTCCAATCATCTGCTTTCTCTTCTACCTTTATAATGCACCCTGTCTCTTGACTATTTTCATTTCAGTTTGTGAACATATTAAATTTCCCCAGTTCTTAAAAAAAAATCACCTTCTCTCCTTACCCTGTGTTTTCCTCAGGCTATTATCCCTTATCTCTACTTACCTCACAGGCATGCTATTCTTGATGATGGTCATCTAGGTTTATAGGCTATGCTTCCTTATTTAACCTCAATTTACCAACCCACTGACACCAGGATTTCTTGTCCACTATCTGCTAAAATTCTTCTTTTTCAAGGCTGCTTCATAATTTTTTAAAGTTTATTTATTTACTTTTGAGAGAAAGAGCATGAGCTGGGGAGAGACAGAGGGAGAAAGGAAGACACAGAATCCAAAGCAGGCTCCGGACTCCAAGCTGTTAGCACAGAGCCCGACACAGGGCTCGAACCCACGAATCTCACAAGATCATGGCCTTAGCTAAAGTTGGATGCTGAACTGACTGAGCCACCCAGGCACCCAATAGCTGCTTAATGATTTCTTAATTTCCAAATCAGATGGCTGGTTCTCTTCTCCATAAATTCCTGACCATACTCCAATATCAGAACTAGAATCCCCTCCCTACTGCCTCTCTTTCCCTTATAACTTTTGGCCTTTTCTCGTGCCTTTAATAAGGGACTCTATTCTATACTCTTTAATCGTTCATTTTTCTTTAGTTACCTCTTAAAGGTATATTACCTCAAATTCAGGACACAAAAATATTTTTAGCTGATATACCAAATTTAGTATCAAGTGTACTCATGGTATTATAAACTCATCATGCAGAATACTCCCTAGTGTATATATCAGCTTTGACCTTCCTACTATGTTCCAGTTCCATGTTTCTAAGTGGCTATAATGCTAGCTACACAGTAATACCCTGTTAGAACCTCAAATACATTAAATCAAAACTTGAACTCATATGCCCCATTCAAATCTGTTCCTTTATGTTTCCTTTCAGAGTTAATGGCACTTCCATATTTCCAGTCACCTTGATTTAGTGTTAAAGAAACATTTAAGTCTTTCATCTAATTTAGTCAATCAACACATCCAGATAATTTTAATATAAAACATTCTGAGATCTGACCCCTTCATTTCACTCACTTTTTATTCTCTCAGATACTTATTATACATTTATTGATCTAAAACCAGAGCTTTTTCTAAAGTGGACTATAACCACTGCCCTATTCATTGTTTCTAATGCCTTTTATTTTTTATCATCTAAAACATAGATCTAATCTACGTCACTACTATACTTTTTTTTTTTAATGTTTATTTATTTTAAGAGAGCGCATGAGCAGGGGAGGCTAGAGAGAAAGAGGGAGAGAGAGAGAATCCTAAGCTGACAGCACAGAGCCTGATACAGGGCTTGATCTCACAAACCATGAGACGATGATCTTAGCAAAAACAAAGAGTCGGACGATTAACCAACTGAGCAACCCAGGCACCCCAACATCACTATTATCGTAGTGTCTTGTATAACTATCAAGAGAGATGGTTCACATTATGAAAAGAAAAATTACTTTTTCACAGATCAATTTTGAGTATGTGACCTAAGCACACCCTAATTGCAAAAGTTCTCATCTGCTATGCCTCTTACCCTGCATCATAATCTCTAACAATGCTGAACTTCATTTCCCTGCCACTGTCCCTGTCCATATGCTCATGATCCTTTCAGGATCACATCCTCTTATTACATCAAAGCCAACTTTTAATACTCAGATTAAAAAGTCTTCCAGATTCAGATTTGTTTTGACAAAGGAGTACTTTACAACTGCATTCTAGAATAAGCCCAGTTTACCTTTATTGGAATTTTATATGCATTGGTGGTCCTGTATAAAATTGTCACTTTCTAAGAACATATGTTTTAAAACAATTGTTCAGACTGTGACCTACAGACTGACTGCATCGAAATCACTTGGACTGGCTGTTAAAAATCAGATCTCAGTGCCCCTTTTGACTAACTACATCACTATCGAGGGATAAGGACCCAAGAATCTGCTTCTTAATAAATTGGTATTATATACACTAAAGTATGAGCACTATCAGTGAAGTGAAATAGTACTAACTTTGTAATCAGATACAGTTTCATCTGGTTCTGTGACCTCTTGGCATAAATTTTCATATCCATAAAAAAGAATAAAAAATGATAATAATATGTAGCACATGAATCAGGTGTGAAAATAAATCTAATAAAATATACCTAAAATATCATAGGCATTCAATGATATATAATTTTCCTTCCCTAACCCTATTTCCCACACACTCAGAAATGTCATATTGATATTTTATCAATTGATGAATATCTATCACAATACGTTATACATCTATTTATTAATAAATAGATAATATCTATCACAATACCTTACACATCAGAAGGGCTACAAAATATTTACTTTCAGAGATGTCAGAAAGAAGAGAAAATCTGTTTCTAGAATAACGATTATGCAAGACACTGTAATTAACGCAAATTTTATAAGACAATTTTAAGATCATTTGTGAACACTTAATGAGACCTATCAGTGATAATGAGAAATAGTAATGATTTACTACCAAAAGTCACGGAAGGCTACTTTCACTTTAAGAAGCAGAGAGTACCGTACATTTAGATTTGGATAATGGCAAAGACACTGTGCATTGTGGCTTAAGCAAGGCATTTACTAACAATATAACAATTGCTTTCTAGGTATAATTGAGAAATACAGGTCTGATGATTGTACTGTTGTGTATATTGGTAGATGCCTAACCAACTGTGTTTTAAACAATTATATATTGCATGAAGAGGTAGCCAATGGGCATTTAAAAAATGTTGAATCATGGCACTGGGATAAAGAGATTGAAATCCAGCTCACATTTCATACATCAAGCCAGGTGTCTAGGGTAGCTCCACACCCCCCTGCAGGAAGCACAACCACAAAAGTGCATTTCTGCTCCACAGCTCATCAACCTAGAGGGAGTGCCATTTTTTAACATGCTCAAAACTTTACAAGAGGTCCTATAGATTCATCTCAAGTTGTTCCTACAAACAAAAATGTGGAGATGCAGCAGCCAGAGTTTCCCATACCCCAGAAGCAATAGGATTCTGTACATCCCAGTTTAGTGATGTACAGATGATAACCTTGGCCAGCTCCAGTTTCCTAAAGCCTGATACAGTAGAGCAAGGAAAAGGAAGTAGGCTTGACAACTGGCAAGGCATATGGCTTGGGATAAAGGATAACCCAGTAGCTACTTATAGAGATCAGTAACAAAACACAAGATGGTAATGAGGATAACCCAGCAGTTGCCACCAGAATTGAAGGGGCACTGAGTAATGGATGCCCTCCCCACCTATGGGCACTCTCTAAACCTCCTGGAACTTAATGAAAGTCCAGGCCAAAGAGTGGATGAACCCTGAACTGGCTAAGATTAATTTTCTTTCAGCTGGCAAAATAAGAGATGAACATAAAAATTAATTTCAGTAATATAAAAAGTAAAACACTGCATGGCCTGAGATTCATACCTGCTAGACAAATGTAGACTGAATGTAACTATTTGAAGCTAGAGTAAATTTGACTATATTTATATCATCATTGTACTTCTCATAATTAGAAGGAAAAACAGACAACTCAGAGGAAACCCCATACAGTTGAATGCCTTAACTGCTATTTTGGAATATATAGACATTTCTAAGAAATGCCTTTATCATTATTACTTCTTATATTTTCTCTCTTGCCTCTCACAAGAGATTATCCTTGTTTTTACGCAAATGAAAAATACACTTTTGCATCCATGCAATAGCACAACTGTTCTACATCAGTAATTTTATTGCATATGAATGGAAAATTAAGTGAAATGTAGTGCTACAAAAATTCTAAAGAAAATTACACTTGCAATTATAAACTTAACTTTCACTATTACACTTTCTACTGTTACCAAGATTGTATAACTAGATCTTCAGCTTTTAGTTAAGAATGTCATTCCCTTTAGGGTCTGACGTATGCCACTGATTAAATCCTAAATCATCCAAAGAAAGATGCAGAGCCCTAAAGCCTGGTCAGTCTCAGTCCTGCTTTTCTGTAGCCTGAATATAATTAGTCAATGTTGTATCTGGCCTCTGTACCAAGCTCACAAACTGAATGGAGTATTTATGGTTCTTGCTTAAATGGCAGAGACACCCAGAATTAATGTGTCTGCTCACTGCTTCTGTGCTAGAATT